>NW_028289031.1:4702500-4735000 GCF_059628265.1 Tinamus guttatus
CCAGACAGCATCCAACACATCCACACAACACTTTAAGGAAAATCCCTTTCTCCATATATCTTGTGAGATAATTATAATGCAATAGTCCTCCAGTGATGATCATGAAAAAACACAATCTCCTCAAAATGTGAGAAGAATTTAACAGGTAAGATCCAGCCATGTCTGTTTTTGTTTAAGTCACTTCAGTGTACTGCTTGTGAGGTGTAGGCTAATTTATTAATTACATTTAAAAATCTGCTCCAGACTGTTGGATGAAAAACATGCGTAAAATGTCCCTTTATATCATGTAAGTGTCAATAGGATCAGATTTTTTGAGTATAAATGGACAGCAAAAAAAACAGCATACTTCAACAACTTCTAAATTTAGTTCTTCAAGAACATGAAGAGATTCCTACCTGCCGGTAATTATGGATTTAAAGATTTAGAAAAGAAAACGCACCCTACTGTTTCAGGAAGGAGAACAGGAATAAAACTGCTCATCGCATAAGTACTTCATCACTCCAATTTCAGCAAAGCCCTGCCCCCACACCATGCCCATGTAAACATAATAAAGGATTGTGCAAAATATTTGGAATCCCCCTGTCCAAAAGTGTAACTATCAGATGCCAAGAAGCCGTATTTAACTCCCTGCAACTAAACAGTGCTCCCCTAACCATATGCAAATAATCTGTGCTGTCACACACCTGCAGCAAGACAAAAGAAAACCTTCATGGTGAGTAGTGCTCAGGATTCAGCCGAGGCAGCCTGTCCTTTTCAGGAGAGCCTGAAGAAAGAAAATAAATTCATCAACTCTCCTCCTGACTGTCAAATTATGAAAATCAGTCCTGGAACGCTCGCATACAACCTTGCTACCAAACAAGGGCAAATTTAATCCTTCATACTCAGTACTTTGGCTGTAATCCAGGAAGGTCCTCAGCATGAAGGCTGAAGCGAAGCCAAACCTCAAATGTCTAGGAGAGCACAAATATTGCATTGGAGGTTCTATTAATACATAAATGACTAATGGGGGCATTAGACAAAATTTATCAGCTATTTTACCATGGGATTAGAGTGTAATGCATTGGATCGTAGAAAAAAAGGAATACTGGAATATATCCAAATAAATGCATATCTAAGAAAGAAAAGATGCACACACCCACTGCATGCAATTTGACACACTACAGGAATGCCACAGGTGAACAACTGCCATAAAATTATGGCTACTCAAAAAACAAAATTTTCAGTTTCCCCCAATTCCTCTAACTTTACTTTCAGCAAGTATCCACACACAAGTTTTAGCATATGCAGCATGTCTACATGCACAATTTGCAATTATATCTGTGTGTACAAGGGCACAGACAGAACTGGCACACAACACAAAAGTCAGTCTGCCTGACATGCACTAGCATTCAGTTGGCTGTAGACCACGGCTTTCAAGGTAGTTATACTGGGAATTCATGCCTTATAAACATGTGTTTTTGAATCTCTGTCCACTTTTTAGTTCCTGTACCTGTCTTTTGATGTCACAGTTACTATGCAAGTCCAGGGCAAGCCTCCTCAGCAGTCTTCAGAGACAGCAATCACTGATCCAATTTTACTTTCCTAAAACACACAAGCAGGAAGAAAAGGTGACAAATCTTTCGAATAAAGACCTATCAAACTCTTCTCCTTGCTTCACACAATACAAAATGTGCAAAACTGAAAGTTTTTTTTTTCCAAAAGAACCCTCTGAACAGGTGATAAAGGCACATGGATAAAACGATCTGCTGACAGTGACAAGGTGAAGGCTTTGTTCTTCACTAAGTTTTGTGAATAATTTAAATCCCAACTTTGATTTAAACACACACACACAAATCCCTGTGTTCTTGTTAATATAACACAGCTCTAATAACAGCTAAGTACACTTCAGAGGTAATGGGTGTTTTTTTGTCCAGGTATTTAAATTAATAATCAAGAGAATTAATAGTCAGAGAATAAGCAATAGAAGCACAGATAACCAGTTGGACCAAAAGCTTCGTTCTAGAGAACTGAATAACTGGTATGTTTACTAGAGAACATTCACATACGTATGCACAGAAACAAAGAAAGGTTGCAGAAAAGGGTTCAACTATGAGCAAGATTTAACTTAGACTGCCCTATAATTGGTGAATTTTACACTTTGATACTAGTTGTACCAATCAATATACCATAATCCCATCATTATAATATTAAGAGCAAGCACCTGGAGACTAAAATTAAGAAGTTAAGAGTTTGGTTTGTGATGATTGAATTGGTGCATTGTAATTGGCCCATTATCACCTCTGAAGTCAGTGAGCTGTTCAGCACTGCAGCCCAGTAGTATGTAGGAGTAATTCCTGTTCCCTGCTGTCAAAGACCATGGTCTTAAGCTTATTTTTCCCCCCAGTACAAAATTGGTAGATTTAGTGTTTACCACTGAATGCTGTTTTTGCCAGCTTTATATATAACACATAACTTGCTTTTTCAGAACATAAGGCACTGTATTGTATGGAAACTATAGGTAACAGCATATACCAGTAAGAACCACTTCACGTTATCGTTGTGTTTGATGGCATCATAGTTTTCAGCCTCTTTTGTACTTTCTTTGCAATAAAGGGTCAAACTCTCATCACCATGTTTCCAACACTGCCAGCCAAAATCTGGGAAATTAACACTATAATTAACTGAGCATCAACATTCATAAGGCAGCTTCTTCATTAACAAGATCTATGAAACACAGCCATTTGTAATAATTTACACCCGATATGATGGCATTATGCTGTAATTAAACGACATGGTGCACCAACACCTAGAAATGTTATGTTCTGTAAACTGTTGTGCCTAAATCTGAAAGGGCTTTCTCAAAACCACTTTGAGACTGCAGACTTCATAGAGTGACCATCAGGTCATTTAGACTACTGGCTTTTCCTGTGAAGTGCCCCAAGCACAGATAAATAAATAAATGAAAATTTGCAATATCATCAAAAAATGGTAAGTGGGCCCAAGTCAAAAGCAAGATACCTAGCTTATAAATGCTGGGTCATCATTTTTTTTTGGAGCCAAGTAAAATAGACATAAAACAGCAGTGATGTAAAAATAAGAAAAGAAGATTTTTATCTTAGATTACAAGTCTCAAGATGCAACATGTGAAAAAAATGACAGGAAATTTTGCACAGAAAGTTAATGTTAGTGCACCATGACATTAAGTCAACCACAATGAAATCATATAAATATCTTAAATGATTCAGCAGAGTCAAGTAGGCTAAAAAAAAAAAAAAAATTGTTTAGATGGTCTGAGGATGTCAAAATGCAGCTCCATGGCAGTTTGAAAAAGCAGATTGGCAAATATATTTTGCAAATAAAAGAGGCTAGGGACAAAGGAAGATCATAAATCATATTAATTATCCAAGTCAATGTAATAAATAATAACTAAGCTAAAATTAAGAGGGGTGCGTGTGTCTAGAGGTAGATCACAACTGCTCTCTTTGTTACATGGATAAGGCAATTAAAGACTTTTGGAAGGAGCCCTCTGATTTTTCTACTATCTAGGACTCAAAATGCCCAAAAAAGAAAGACTTCAAAACCACACAGAAACATATTTCTGCATGTGCCTCCTGTCAAAATTGATTCTGGGCCATTCTTTGGTCAAAATGACAATAAATTTATGGAAATGCTTAAAGATGCAGAAGACAAAATGAATAATGCCTGATTTAATCCTATAATAGAAATGTCTGAATAAGAAAACAAAGCTAAGCCCAGAGAGGACATGATTTCCCTGCAGAGTTTTCAAGATAATCCAATTCTTCCTGCAGATCATTTCAAACCTTCTTGTTACAATACCTTCCAGATTTGTGTGATCAATTTACAGCTTGAGTACATCCTTACTGTTTGTCCTGAGCATTAATAAAAATATGAATGCTAAGCTTGTTCCTAGGATTGAGTCTTCAAAAAAAAAAAAAAACCCTTTTCAATAGCTTCCTCATGAATGGAAAAGATTTTTTTTCCCTGAATAAGGATTGATCTCATTCAATATGATATACTAAAATCTTCCCTTTCAGTCTACTGCATAGTTTTTGTACTAATACTTCTGTGTAGCGTAACTGTTGCCTGAAAGCACACAGGAATTAAACAAGTTTAATATTAAGGATTATTTTGGCAGATTTTTTCAAGATATCCTAGGTTAAAGAAAAAAAAATCCTAGATTGTTGTACATTAAAAAAACTAGACAGATGGCCCAAGACTGAGCAGGGGGAAAAAAAAAAAAGACATACATTTAAGGCACCAAAGCCTACTTTACATACCTTTGGGGAGCCCCATACCTTGGGGAACTGTTAGCCCAGATCTTTGGGGATATGTTAGTCCCATCTCAGAAAACACCTCATGGATTTTAAAACGCACAAATTCTATGAATTTAAATCTACTCCAGACTAAAGATGGGTATCATGCAACATTACCAGTTTGTACACATACTTCCAAATGCCACTATCTAGCTCTAAAAGAAGATAGAAACTGCTTTGTGCTACCTCTCCAGGGGCCAGATGGCAAAGCCACAAAGGAATGCCACCAGTAATGTGTAGAAATACACACTTCTGCAGTCTTCTGCCCCTGGAGATACTTCTCAGCAGCAGAAGTAGAAATGCCTCTGGAAGCTGGAAATTTGCATGCCACGGGCCTGGACTTAACCCCTGCTCTGCTCCCAAGTTTCAGTTTTCACAGCTGTCAGCAAGGAATCTCTCACAAGTACTAAAACTTTAAAAGAAGATTAAATGCTATGTTAAAATTACTTCTCTGGCAGCTGGTTCTGAATGGGAGAATTCTTCTATTATCTGAAGTGCTGGGTGCTTACTTCAAGTCATTTTAATAAAAAGCTTCAGCCTAAACACATTTAACAATGGGGCAGAGGTCTGATGATATACACTAATTAGCTAAATGACTGCACTTTTAGTTTTAAATGTTGTTTTAGCATAAAGCCAGAATATTCTTTTTTTAAACAGAGAGTTGCTGCTAAAGAAAGCTTATTTTATTCTTCCATCAGAACTGAAAGATGTGTATTGAACTATCTTCCCAAGTGTTTCCTCACTTCTGCTTATTAATGAATCCTCTTGTCAGTCTTGATTAGAAAGTGTCACTAGGAACTCTTCATTCTGCTAATACAGCAATGCACATTTGACATATTATAAAATACCAAAATGTAAACTTATAGTTCCATCTATGAAAAGGACACAAAGTTTACTGTTAGCTAAAGGTAATTCCATCTAATGAAATACAGAAATATAAAATTAACTCTAAGTTGAAAAAAGACCATAGAAGAAAACCCACAAGTTTTTATTGACCTGTATGTCTTACAAAATAAAATAGAAGACATAATATTAAAATGTTAAGTTTAATTTTCTTGTGATTGCTTTATACTATATCATACTTTAATTTGTATTTTTGCTATTTTATACTCTGTTTTGTTATAATAATTTTCATGGGAGTGCACTTAGTTATCACTACAAGAAGTGTAATTGAAACACCATTTAGAGATGCTTTTGTACTCATTTTTGTCTATGAGCCTTTCCTGGAAAAGAGAGAGGGAAATAAACTGTAATTAAAGTGCTACATCTCCATATTGTGTTTGCAAAGTTATTAATGAAAAGTTATCTTACAGTGTGACAGCTTAGACCTCAACATTTAGAGGGATTTGCTTGAATAACTACACTAAAAGATCCTCTGGTGAATATTCCCAATGGGGAAGCACTAAAAGAAATTCTATTTGCCAAAAAGAGATAAAACAACTGAATAGCAGATGTTTCTACATTAGGATTTGCACTACCAACCCTATGGAAAGCACTAGGGGAGGGGCAGAAATCTCCTTGCAATTCACAAATTATTTTACTATCTTCACCATTACAGAAATTTCACACATTAAAGGAGTCATTATTAAATGAGACATTATTTCCAGACCCACTCCTTACCAAAAGGAAGAAATCAATCTTCATGGCACAAACATTTCTATAATGGCCCCCTCATTTTTTTTCCTCCCAATTGCTTACATAAACATTGCAGCTATAAATGTTTCTTAGGTCATTCATAAATTAATTTATGATAGTACTTTTTTCTCTAGCAGAAAGATTGAATGAATAAGCACATTACAGATGGGAAGATAGGCAAGTGTTATTATATCGGGAATGCCCTTACTAGTTCCAGCTTTAGAGTAAGCTAGCAGCTCAAAAAAAAAAAAAAAAAAAAAAAAGGAAAATAAACTGAGAGCCTCAGACTTCTATAGGAATCATAACCATATACGTAACACCTTAAGATTTCTTTAATTAAATTTGAGTATTTCAAAACTTCCTCTAGAAAAGCATGTTTGTACATCTGTAGCAATTTCTAAATAACAGTTGATAACTAACCTCTGTAATCAGCCACACGCATACTCAGTCATTTAGAGCAGAAGAAGTTGTTCACTCAATCAACCAAACCATATGTTATGTTTTCTGTTTCAATGAAATAGTCTAGCAAAGAGAAAGATGGCTCTAGATATGTGTGTTTCCACACCTGAATTTCCCTTCGCAACTTACCTAGAAGTCAATGTAAGCTTCTGGAAAAGGATATGGCTATGGATATGGATAACACAAGTGTTAGGCTTTCCAGAAAGCCGATATATCAGCCCAGCAGTGTCATACTGTACTATCACATATTTAAGCATATCATTGTACCAGTCCACATCCCCACTGACTTCTTTCCACCTTCTCCATGTTTCCCACAGCATAAAAACTTATACCAAATTGTGGTGAACTTGGTGGATAAATTCATATGCCTAAGAAACATGCCCCTTCTCTGCTCTCTTTTTTCCCCAAATTAGTTTTCAAATGTGTCAGTTTATTATGTGACATATCAAACTTTCGGACCAGCACAAAAGACAGGATAGTACAGATCATGAGAACAAGTGGTGAGAGTCTACACCTCTCAGAGACCATGTACATCCAGCTTTGGCCTTGGAGCTTGCCCCAGTCTCGTTCTATGAGGACTTTTAAATGAGCGAAAAAGGAAATCTGCAACATGCTATAATGTATGAAGTCTAGACCACCAACATCTTTTCTGATATCAGCTCACTTGGTGTGTAAGCTTCAGAATTACAAAACCAATAGATCAACATTTAATTCACAACAATCCTGAAAGACCAACACTATTGACAAGGATACAGAGGTTATGCTGCTTATCCTATGCCATACACAAAATGAACTGGAAATAAAACTCTGAAACAATCAGGAGAAACCTCTCTGATTTTTTATAGAGAAATCTATGGGATATTTTCCTATCTAAACTCTAATAATTTATTTGCCTGTCAGGAAAGTTAAATACAGATATTTTATTTTGGTATGACCTCAAAAGATCTTCCTCAGTTCAGTTAGATGCCACTAACTCAGCCAGTTAGATGCTACTGCACAGAAAATTGTAATTTAACATCCACCCTCTCCTACTGACAACGTTCCTGTGAAGGTTTTGCCATCGATTTAGTTGCTGTCAAAGGACAGCCACCCTGCTCCTTTGTCCTCAGGGCAGCAGGTTGCATAGAGCTGCTGGAGATCTCTCTTCCTTGGTCCTCCAGCATCACAAAAGAGGAGGGCTTCACTTAAGTGGCTCTAGGGATAGCGGTCATTTTGGCACTTTTAAAAGCAGCCTGGAAGTAGTTTGGGTTGGAACCAGTAAGAGCATCAGCAATGCATAAACCATTAGCTTCTCCTATTACTGGAAGTGACCCAGCTTGCTGGATGCAAGAGTTTCATTTACAGCATCAGAGTGTGGGCTTTATGCACAGGCAGGCAGGCTGTATGCATTAATACAGGAACAGAAAAGCAGTTTCATACTTCTAAGCATGGGAAGAATAACTAATTTTAAAAATACACATATTCTGCATAGACAAACTCTTACTAAATAATTCTTTAAGAGCAAGGAGGAAAGGCTACACATTCATAATAAACTGTGCTTCCTGTAACCTTTCTGGATTTCCAGCTACGGTATCATTTATGCATATGATAACAGGGCATGCTTTGCCTATTAAAAGAAAGCAATTTATTTTGCTTTTTAGTCTTGCTATATATACATCTTTCCAAGATCTGCTTATCGATCACCATGCCTGAGGTACAACAGAAGTATTTTTCCTGCCTGTGTGTGACAGCCATGCAGGTAAAAGCTCAGAACGCCTCTGAAGCAGCAGAATAAGAAAGCAAGTGAGAGTGTTCCTCGTATTGCCCTCTATTTGCGAGTGAGGAGAGATCATCCACTGGGTCTTATCGATTGGTCCCTGCCATACGGACTCCAGAGTCCTCAGTAGTGTTTATGATATTTTATGCCACATTAACTGTTGAGATGATATGCTATGACAGATCTTTAAAAAAGTGTACCCCTGAGCTCTAAATTGTTCCAATTATGCCTTTAGCATAACAGTTGCCTACCAAGGGGCACAGCTCTGTGCCTTAGGAAAAAGCAGCAGAGGAGGGGAGCCAATAATCTTCACATATGCTGACCTCCCTCTACCCTCACCCAGCAGAAGCCTGTCATTGCTTTCCTTCACTGTAGCTTTTCATAATCCTTAACATATGGCCTTTGTTTTGATAGGCATGAAATTACATCAAGGTCATTTTTAATAACTGTCAATAGCCCCAGAACAGCGGTCAGCTTTATTGACACCTTAGTTGAAGGGCTCAGGGAGCTGTAAGTAGTGCACAGACCCTGCTTGAGAAAGCTGATCCACTGGGAAACAGATTATTATTGATATTAGTAAATTAGTATTGATAGAAATTTGATGAGTATTGTGCATCTGGATCCCTCCACAATACACTAATGTCAACCAAAGCCCACAGCTCCCTCCATTTCAGACAGACAATTTATTTGCAATTCTCTAGTTCTCGTTTTGATGAAGGGTGGGGAAAAAAAGGAGAAAAGCAGGGTGAGGTGGGGGGAAATTGAAAAAGGATACAAGACAAGGCAACAGCAACTTGTGCTCACAGCCATATATAAATCAACTTTGGGAAAGCAGAAGCTCCTATTGAAGTCTCAGTCTTCTGATAGGAAACCGACCTCTTCTATGTGCATTCATTCATCCACTTCTCTCATTTCCCAGTGTTCCTGCTCGTTCCTCTCCCCTCCCCCCACAGCCTTCCCATCAAAAGTCTTCTTGGCATGCCATAACCAGAGAGGGACACAAAACTTTGCATCCTACCTATATGCTATTATGTCTGCCTGTGCACTACTACCAATGGTAGATTTACACAAGTCCCACGTACTTAGGTTCAGTTCTTTATGTTTTTAGATAGCAAAGAACCAAGATTCATGTTCCATTGGTTTCTACCTACAGCAGTGATTGCTATGATGCAATACATTGTTTTCATAAACATTTAGAAGCTCTGGACAGAGATCAAGTACAGCTCCAAAAGTCAAAATACAGCAATGAAACTCTGAAGAACCCTGAAGGTCAGAGAAAAAGACAGATAGTAAAGAAGAGCCTTACTAAACTTGGACCATCTGACATGTGTTCTAACTTTACATAAAGGAAAGAGTTCCAACATCCTCCATGAAAGACTGCTATTGAACTCTATTCTAGGCTATATTTTTGTATAATCATAAGTTTCTAGTGCTTTTATCAAGGGATAGAGGAAAAAAGTTTGTATTTTCCTGACTCAGTTTTATCAGGAAGGACAGGTATCAAAAATATATTGCCAATCAAAAGATGAACACAGTGCTACATTTTAAACTGTAAATTTTATACGGAAATTTTATACATTTTCCATTTAAGGAAAAAAAATCACTTTTCAGCCCTGTTTCACCAGCACATATTAAATAGTAACTGCTCAGAAATGCATGCAATAGTTGAGAATCCTACTTAGCAACTCCACATGTCTGACAACTCCAGCACAGTCCATTTGCTTGTCATGGCAAAGCTGCACACCCTTTCCTGCTAGCAATCCACTCACAGGTGGTTACAACAAGGTGAATCTTCTGAATCTTGCCAGCTGGGATATGGGCCCTTATATCATATGAAGCAGTTTTCACAACACCAGTTACCCCCCTACCTAGCCCCCATTGACTAAGCTTCACTACTTGCCCTTATCTAGAGAGTGTGTTCAAGAAAAGCATTTATATACACACACATATATATATAATAAGAAGCATCCTTAGATTGCTCTCTAACAGCTGATGAGAGAAAGTGAAGACAGAGCCAAACTCAGTGCAGTGGTACTTATCCAGTGTTTGGACCAAGAATAGGAATGGAAACACAAAAATACAAACAAAATAAAACAAACAGACAAAAGCAAGAAACCCCACCTTTTGTTTTTTAAACTACTGCATTCTCAACCTCCATCTGTATTTCTGCCTCACTCATTAATTTCTATCATAAGTTAGGCTCAGATGCCTGAAAACTGTATTCATACTATTGATAAGTAAGTATCCTCCTAAGTAGCAGGAAACAAACACTGACAACATATTGTCTGGGTACAGAAAGTATGTATTTTATGAAGACTTTCTTTTTAATATATACTTCACTTTCAGCTTCTAAGAGTATTTCTTCCACCTGCACCAAGTCCTGTAGTTCAAAGAAAATGTGCAGCTATGCATAGGGAGCTGCAATTACACGCTGCTTCTGAATAAAGTAAGTAAGTTGGATGTAAGTAAGTAAATAAGTCATGACTAGAAACCAGGTGGCTTACCCTCCAGGTGAGAATCCTCATTACCAGTTTTCAAATTTGTCCTTACTAGTTTACTCTTATTCTCCCTTGCCATGTAAATATGGGCATATTTATACAAAAAGAAAAACCTCAGATGAAAAGGTTAAGAGCTCATCACCTTAGAACATTTTTATACCAATTAGCACAGAAAGGGAAGTCTTGGCACAGCAAGGAGAAGTCCTCTCCTAGGAAAAGGGAGTCCTTTGGTCCACAGCCTTGTTGTAAATCAGAACATGGAAAGAAGAATGCAGAATTTTTCCGTTTTTGACCATGAATACCTGAATTAGGTCATAGCAGTCTCTCTAAGCCAGTCATGTAAATAGCCTCTAATTAATTAATTATTTTTTAAAAAATCAGTACAAAATTACTACTACAGAATTAAAAAAAAAAAACCTTTAAATTATTGCTTTTAATATGAAATCATTGTTTGAATTCTGCAAGTACTTACTTGTTTACTAAATTGTTGTTGTTTTTCTTGGTTTATTTTTTCTCCTGTTAAGCAGATAAACTATTCCAGGGGAAAAATAATTCACAGTTTGAGTCATGAGAGCTGCCAATTTCCTGTTAAAAAAATTCCACTTAGGACTTCCTGCTGGGCTGCATCCATTTGATAATATGCCAAATGACTTTCCAGCAAATACTTTCAAAATATTGGAAAACTGGGACCATGGACAAGATAGAAACAAATGCTTGGTAAACTGATATCACCCAGCAAGGAAAGAGAACTAGTAAAACATAACTAAACAGAAGCAAGAAATAAAAATGCGGCACAGGAAGGACAGCAGCTGTAGATTCAAAATCTACCTATCAACACTTGTGAACTGGGGGCTGGGGAGTGGTGGTAGGGGCAGATAACAACTGAAAATAAGCAGATGATTTGCATCACCTTTGGGAAATGTGACAAAGTGAATTACATAAATCTGAAAGGAAGAGAGAAAAAGAGATGCCTGTAAGAAATGTTCAATTAAATCCAAAGCTAACAGGCAAGCTGAAAACTAAGTGGGCTTGATAACCACTGAAGGGGTGGAGGAAGGGTGGGGGGTGCCTCATAGTCAGAAAGCTCTGAAATATGAAGCTAGGTCCAATAGTAAGTTAATGACTGACTGAAAAATGTAAAACACATTCCTCCCACAACAACAATAGCTAAAAAGGAAAAGGATAAAAAAGTCTGCAATGATGGGGAAAAGAAAAAAAATAATAATCACAAAGAATAAATTGAAGTGGTAGAAGAACAGACGCACAGTCACACTGGAAAACAAAGATTACAAACAGAACTATGCATAAAAATGTACATCTCTACCAAATCACAACCCATTTTCCTCTGCCAGCTCAGCTGATATCTATTTGATATCTATTCACATCCTATTCCTCTTCTGCATGCGCAACAAATGACCAAAGCAGTGTCTTGTATAAAGGGGAACAGAAGATGACAGGAGATACTACTTCTGTTCTGCTGTAACTCACACTCTATAAGAGACTTGCCCGTATGAGTAACACGCTAAATAACAGTGATGTGAATCTGTTGAAATATGTTTCATATCACTGCCATAAGTGTCAGTTTGTCCACAGTGCAATCACTGTCAAACAGTGTAGCAAAATATAAGCAGGCTACATCATGGTAGTTAGCTTGATACCAGAAGATATTCTCAGGGCAGCCTTCTTTAAGAGTAGAAGTAATTGGTTCACAAAGCCCTGTGCTATTCCGGTTAAATCAAGGTTACCTCATCAAGATATGTGAAGTCAGTGCTGTCTCTCTGGTAGGCATACTGCCAGTCCAAAGTTTTTGATGAAAGCATAATTCACCTGAATTACAACAGGCTTCACTAGCTTCCTGCACTGGGAAATTTCTATTAGAAGTTTTTGTAATTGCAAGACGTTCAGTTCAAGCTCCATCATGCTTTCTGTCTCCACTGCCCAGTAGTCTCTTTTTTTTTTTTTTTTTTTTCTCTACCGGAGACCAAACTGTACCTTTCTAGTAGTGTTTTCAATTCTTCTACCTCTAAGGGGCAGAACAAATGTTGAACTGGACAGTAGAGATCTCACATTTGCTTTGTGAGATGAGGCTCTGCTCTATTTGTGGATCTTCTGTAGTTGCCACCATGGTAGGAATACCTGAAGGAAGTCAGACACACCAGAACATAAAATACCTCTGGTTCCTGCAAGCATTTGCTGGCCAAGCTCACACAGGATAGCAGTGCTTATGTAACCACTAGCCTAGATAATATTGACCAGGAGGAAAGGAGTTTGATACTGAAAAAAACAGTGTATCAGGAAGTTCAAATGTGGAACGCAAGTAGGTGAAGCTTTCCAGATTCAAATTTGTATTCTAGGGATGTCCAAACCAGTAGAAGAATACCTCAGGGACAAGATGCACATGAATTTTAAGGCTCTCCCAGTCTATATCCTAGGTAGTTGCAAGGAATTTCCATAGCTGTGGAAATGTTAGTGGATGAAACTTGGATGGAAGCAGAGCACTCACTGAAACAGGTGACAGGAGAAAAGGAATGATATCTCTAAGAAAGTGTACTGTGAAGACATTTTTCTTGGCTTCGTATGCCCATATTAATGAAGCTGCAATGAAAACTGGAATTCTGGGGTACTTAACATACTCCTTGCTTCCCTGATAAAATTGCATACTAGGAAGCTAGGCAGCATCAAGCAGGGATTTAACTACTGTTGGGACTTGCACCAGAAATAGTCTTAAATGATTGAAGGAGTTTCCCAGGTGCCTCTTGCAGAAGACTAAAATGGATCTTTGAACAAAATGCTTGTTTTGATACATGTTGACCTGGTACAAAGAAAATAGTGTAACAGTCCAAGCGCTACTCCAGAAAAGCCAGATTGACAGGCAATACACCATTCTTGTACCCCAGTCCTACAAAACCAAAATATATCAAGCAGAGTACCAGTTTGTCTCACTCTATTAAACCAGTCTTAGCTACCACATAAAATTAAGCATCTGCTCACACTTTTGTTTGTACGAACACCAGCAAAGAGATATTGCTTAGGGAACAGCACATCCCCATTTTGAAAAAGTAAATGAATCATGGTTTTCATAAGGTAAAGCTTTAATAAGCAGTTAAAACAGTTACTTCTTAAAACATTCAAAGTATTGCATGCCAGTTATTGCCTGCTCTGGAAGTGTGACATGCCTTTACTGCTACATTTACAAAAGCAAATCTTATTTTCCATTAGATTTAAGCAGAAATATTCAAATATTCCATTCCAAATATCCAAATATTCCAGTTCTTGCCAGACTGTAGGTTTGTCCTGAGCCCCAGAAGCACAGAAGCATCCCATGCTACCGAGGCTGCTGATGCAAAACCTGCTGCCCGAGAACTGCACCACATCTCTGTGCAGTACATACCCTTTGGTCCTGCACTTAGTGTATTCTTCATTTCTCCCGAGAAATTAAAAGAAAAACGCTCTCAAGGCACCTTATCAACAATCCTTCTCAAGGAAGCCAAGAGGAGGGCCCAGAAGAAAAGTAGACAAGAGCCATAGCCAACAGAGAGAGATTTCCCCTTCTAAAAATACATACGCATACAGAGTGTTTTTTACTTGTTTATGGATAGCTAATCTGTTCCCAGAGCATATGGCACTTTCCATAACCATCACCCTGATGGCATGCAAAGGACTTCAGTGACCTAAGTAATAGGCACAAAGATATAGAAAGAGCTTGAGTATGTAAAAGTGTTAGATGCTGTGGTAGTACTAATAATGATGATGATAATGAGCAGTCCAAAATCACACCTCAGGAATGCTGATAATCAACAGGAAAGGTAAATTGTGGATCTGTAGGGGGAAGAAAGTTTTGCCTTGGCATCTGACATTCCAAATGTATTTGGGGAATAGGGATAAGACAGAATCAGTGCTATCTAGAAAGACTAATTAGCTTAGGCAATATAAGTTTAGAGTTGTGCCAACAAATATCAGAACTAATTGTGGATTCTTGCATAAGACTAGCCTCGCCTTAAAAGTAAGGTCTCATAACATAAGCCAGGTTGAGAATATATCTACTGAAGTTAAACTGTTTATATGCAAACACCTTCAAAGGTAATATTTAAAAAAATATTTTCAAAAACTTTTATGCAGCATTTTGTCTATGACAGATTGAAAGACATATTGGTACAATATTCTTCTTATAGTAGCAGTAGTTGTACAAAGAAAAAAAAAAACTTCTTCCTATAACTGTTCAACTTGACTCATTAAATTAGGGGCACTTGCTAAGTCCACAAGTGCAGTGAAAAGGATTGTGCATCAATGTCCAACCAAAAGCAACCATCAGGTAACAGTTAAAATTAAAAGCAATTAAGATTTTAAATTGTCTGTTATGGCAGGCATTGCCATAAACTGAAACAGAACAAAAAAATATCCCTGCTACTATTCATTAGTCTTTTGTCACAACGTATACACTGCACGCTTTTGTTTGAATAGAAAAGCAATTATGTTTTTAATACACTTATATTCTACTCATCTCATGATGCTAGGATAATGAGTCATTAGAAAAAAGAATATTATATACAGCAATACAGCCAATTGTTCTTTGGAAATTATTATTGCAACAACTGAGATAAGTACCTGACAGCTTAGTTGAAAGTTAGAAAGCTTAGTTGTCAGCACTTCGTGTGTCAGTACTATCCATGCAAACCTACAGAAGGCTTTTTCTCCATCTAGCCCTATTTTTTGCTGTTATGGGATCCTTGTTCATGACCCCTGCTGTAAATATAGGCACTGTCGACGCAGGTGACATCAAAAAAATCTCTGTAGACTCATGTGACGAGTTCCCACAAGGCACAGATGCAACTGAAGACAAGCTACAACATGAAATTACCATGACTACAGCACAGTAACTAACTTAATGCAGCAAGCAGTGGTTAATACCAAAAGTATTATATCCATTTTCATATAAATCAACATCAGCAGCTATGCAGTCAAGGCAGATAGGCTGGGAAGATCATTGGTTTTAAATGAGGAGTGTCAGGGTTCAAACTGCTTTCTGCAGATGACCCGATTATCCTCAAACCAATGCCAAGATAAAAATCATGCCTCCGCACCCATAAAGCTACTATATCAGCTCTGAAAAAGGAGTTATGAAAAACAATAGTGGCCAAGGTGAAATGTTAGGCAAGGTTAAACTATCCGTCTTTAAACAGTATACTCTATGTCCTTGTCATCACCTATTGCAAAATGTCAGAGAAATGACCCCAGCAGGGACCTCACACAGGCTGGAGAGGCAGCAGTGGTCTCCCTGCGAGAGGCGAATCTTTCTCCCGCAATGATGTCCAGACTGGTGCCGACTATTAGCTTTGCTGAAGCCATTTCCCCACAAGCCATAAACAGCATAAACAAAGAGGGATAATTGGTTAAGAATGTTGAGAGGCTATATTTTTACTACCCAAACAAATGGTTCTTTAAAGGAGGACTCTGCCATTCCTTATTATATTACTGTGTTTAAAGCAAGTCTAAAAATAAATGGGTGTTTCACAGGTAATAAAGATAGAAGGGCAAAATTCTGCTCTGCAATAATTGTTATTTACAAAAGTCACAAAAGCAACTTACATCAGAACATCTCTCCATTAAGTTTACAATCAACATTTTTGGAAACTAATGAAAAAAAATATTACTGTATTTAATTGGCTTGATTTGTGTCTCAGACAAAATTTCTAAGTACTTTGAGATCTGTCAGGGAATTTAGTAATTACTATATTTTTCCTGTATTAATGAATCATTGCATTTGATCAGCAGAACAATAGAGTATACGTATACACATGTGGGAGAATGGTTAATTGCTTGCTATCTTACAGTGATGGGGCATGCCATTAATTCTCTAGCATATGTTACAAAATTAGAGTCGATTGCTACTCACATTTTCAGCATGCTAAAATGTTAATACTAGGTTCCACTTTTTTATATAAATCTAATGAAAAATATAAAAAATAAGATTCAGATCTCAGTAAAATGATATTTTCTTAAATAGAAAGCATTTAACCACAAGTTAATAACATTTACAGAGAAAGCCTTTTAAGAATCTCTTACACAGTTAAAGGGAAAAAGAAACTACTGATAAATAAGTTCATATACACAGTACTCCAAAGGAAAAAAAAATCAAAGCTTTTGTTGCAAAGTTAAAGGCAGTACCATAAGTCTTTCACAAACCATTTTATGATACCTTTGTGAATCCTAATGCACTATTACTAGAGTTTCTGGAAGAGGTTTATATCATACTGTGTTTACAGAAACGCTATTTTAAAGGTTTAACAGTAAAAGATGGTATCAAGATAGCCCTGCTGATAAGAAGCAAAAATAAACTTATGTGAAACAAAGCCTTTTTTTTTTTAATTTAAATATCATGCTCAGCATATGCTTACTTCTGCAGATCTATTTGGTTGCCAATTTTCTAAAGATGATATTGACATGCTGTTAAGAGAAGCATGTAGTGCATGCTTTACTGGTCATGATAAGCATCCGCTGCAAAGCCGTCTGATTGTTAAAATTCCTAATGATGATATCGATGCAATATTGACATACTGTTGAGAAAAATCCAGCATGCAGCAAATGGTTAAATGATGTAGGGTATATCAGATATTTGATCACTAAATTTCTGAAAATGAGTCCAGAGCATTTTCAAGAAAAATGCACAACACATGCTGTGCTAAATATTCTTCACTGTAGTATTCTTTCAACAGCGTACATAGATGTGTCTATGTGTTCTGAAAACATTAAGTATATTTTTAAAATATTCCAAGATCTTTTGGGCAGTATGTTTCCTAAACCATGTCAGTAAATGTCTAGAGTACTTTAGTATGTCATGCACCCAGGTATTTCAGAATAGAAAGACTCAATATTAATTGTATTTAATAACAGATTTCCAAAAATAGCACATGTAGTACAGTCTGAAGGGTTTTAGGAAAATAGTAAATACAAAACTGTTGGTGCATAATTTTTCTAGTCAGTTTTGTCATTTTTAAATTGGTACTGTTCCAGGGAGAAGAAAAAAAAAAAGTGTAAATATTGAGGCAGAAGGTACTTAGAAGTTTACCTGGAAAATGCTATCACAAGAGAAGAATAAGACAATCTATGAAAACATGTAAAATTCTAAAATTATTCATAACTTTTCCTTCTACTTTCATTCTCACTGTTACTCCCTCCCCCCGTCACCCCATAAATCAATAAATACTAAAATCAAGTGGAAGCTTAGCATGGAGGCAGTGGGGATGAGTAAAATAACACCACAGTTGACTGCTGACTATTCCATGGTAGCAGAACTGTCAGTGCAGAGAAAACAATGCACAGCAGCTCTGATGTAAATTTTTGTTTCATCAACAGTAAGTGATTTAATACTGACCAAACCGACTCAGATCATGTCAATTCTCAACTTTAGAATTCATATGTTTGATTGCCTTTTATATCCTGGAGGATATACTGCCATCTAGTGACCTCAAAAGCTTTGTGAATAAAAAGAAATAAATGGAACTGCTGCAGGCTCGGGCTGTTCTCCCCACGTCTCCCCTTCCCGCAGTCTAGAGAAGGGTTTGATAGCTCTTACAACCCAGCTTGAGAAACATGGGAGTACTGCTCACAGTACTTCGTGAGAAGTGGCTTTTCTAATACACACACAGGATGCTTTTTCTTGGTCAACTTGTAGCAACAAAATTCACTAAGGCTTGCAAGAAATTGCATTCTCAAACACACACACACAGAGAACAACCCGTGTTTCTGTAAATGCGCAAGAGTGGTTTCACCTACGTAGGCAGGAAAACTGCCTCAGCCTATTGTACGTGTCGTGTTGCCATCATTTGTTTGGATTTTTTCACTGCAGAGACCTCTAACAGGACAGAATCCTGAATGCTGTTATTTACTAGTCCAGGATGAGAGAAAGGAAGAGATGAAAGCAGAAGCAATAATCTGCAAGCAAAGGGAATGATAAACACATGCATAGGAAAAAGAAGACATAGGAAAAGCAATAAAATCCATGTGACTCATTCTGTCATCTTCAGCTGCTTACTTGTACCTGATATACTCTCAAAATTGCCTGGAAAAAAGTTAATATAATGGAAAACATGACACCTATAATGGTACAAGACCATCAAAACCTTAAAATTATCCACTTTTGACAGTGCAGTAGCTACACAATTAATGGTGCATTTCTTTTATATACACAATTCCAGCTCCACGCACATGCTATAATACAGGCTACTTGGCAAAGTGAGTGCTATTGACACAATTTCAACAAGCAAGCCTCAAACTACTCAGAGCTTAAGGTTGCAAAAACAGCCAAGCTATAAATAAATCTAAGGGTGCCATAGTGGAGCCAAGAAATCAACACTGGTAGAAGTGCTTGGAGTAACAATTATGGGAAAATATTTTAAGAGTTGGTGATAGTAACCTATACAGCAGGAATGGTCAGGAAGGCAATATACTATATTGCCATTTTTCCAACACTGCCATAAGACACTCAGACAAGAGTCAAGGCAGACACATCAGGCTGCAATCGTTTTTTAATTGCCATAGTAGTCAGCACAAGAGTTTCTGGGAGATGCCTTGGACTGGTTAACTTCATAACACAGTGTGCCAGCTTAGCTTCCTCTCAAAAGATAATAATAAAAAATAAAAAATAGCATAAACACATGAATAACTGAGCCAGGACCAGGCAAAAACATAATATTCTATTGAAGGTAGTTAAATTAAATGACTTAAGTAACATCTGCAGCTCAATAAATTGTAAGCAGTTTGTGGCATCAGAACAAGTGCAAACTGGAACTGGACAATTATTTTTCTTTTTCAAGCTAATATTTACTTGATGGACTATAAGATTCAGGTGGTTTCCACGGTGATAAAGTCAAATAGTTCTACTTGGAGAAGAAGGAGGGAAAAAAAAGCTCTCAGATTTCAGTTGACAGAATTGATGAAAATGGAGGGTAAATGAAGATGGTTAAGCTGCAAAAAAAGTCAGCAGTTAGAAAGATGATTCCGTCATGTCCTGAATAATGAAATTTCATTCCTCACTTGGCAGAAAAAAAAAAAAAAAGAAGAAGCAACAGGTTAGAGGGCTGTGAACTTCTTCAGGCCCTTATCTTAGAGCTATTCCAGTTTGCTTAGATTACTTAACATTCACTGAGCAAGAAAGCAGTCCTCCAATAAGAAAACTGGGACAACCATCTAAAGACTAATGTCTTGGTTCCAGTTTCAGCTCTAATAGCACAGTTGTCACTTATCTCTAGGCTAACCCTCTCCTAAAAGGATAGCAGCGTGAGTTTAGACTATATCCAGAAGCAGGAGGGAATTCCCAAGCACATAGACATGCATATTGTCTAAGGGGAATTTGTTGCCAAAGAAAAAAGTAGCCCCCCTTTTAGAAGTATAGTGATTTATTTTAATTTTTACGTATTACTACACTACTGGAAAATGCAGTGTACTTGCTTTGGTCAAACAAACATTCTTCTCATTACAAGGTAATTCTTTGACAGGTTGAATGGAGAAGCTTGAAAGAACAATTAACAATACAAAACCTAGAGCAGAACAGCTAAAGCTATGCCAACATAGGTAATCATTTTATGCTTGTGCATTTTTTTCTTCATTTAGTTTTTAAATCTATGTGCAGTCTAGTACATAGTCCTTTTTCTAATCTTGGACTTCAGTTTTAAAACTTGTCAGTGCAAATTGGAGAAGCAGGTCTTACTAGAACATACTGGAGAATGATAGTATTTCAGTAAGAAACGAAGCCCTCATAAGCACAAGTCAGTGTGGAAACAGTGAGTTTCGCTGGTGTGGAAACATGAGCGCAGGATGTCTATCTGGAATTCATGGTTATACTGTTCCTTAATTTCAGGGGTGAGAAATAGCTTTTCTTCTTTATTCACTCTCCACAACCACACGGGTATACAGCTTTAGCTAAGTCTATAAAGGGTAGCCTAAGAAAACACACACGTATAACAAGCTAGTCATTTATCATATTTGTCATGAAAGCACAGTTATGTTCAAGTATTCATGACAATTTCACCGTAGCTTATAAAGATATCTTTTACTGCACTGCTTGAAAGTGTTGCATTGTTAGAAATCTAGCTAAATTTATCTGATGATAATTCCCACATATCTGATTTTGGCCAGCTCTATCAATTTTTAAAGGAATAAGACTTGAACAGTTTAGCAGATTATAAGCCTTGTGAAGATTGTCCATTAACATTCTACTTGATCATAAAAAATTATTTTGAGGTTGAACTTAAAGGACTCCGCTCTGTAAGCCACTTAACTAAATTGAACGTAGTAATGACAGCTTCAATCCCAGAAGAAAGAGGATGGCAATCTATAAACAAGATGCATACCAATAAAACCAGAAATTCAATATATATTTATTATCATAGTTTCCAAGTTAGTGATCTGTGATAAAGATGTTAACTAAAGTTTAGTTTTCCTACTTCATTTATGGCTACAAATGTCATTCCATAGAAGATTAAAGATGGGGAAGGGAAGAAAAAGGGAGGGGAGACAAGTTCGAACTTGGGCAAATATTGTCAACATTAGCTTTATGAAAAGAGGGTCAAACAACTATGATTTAGGAGGCTTTAATCTGATCAATAAAATCAGTATAAGAAACTTAGGTTTCAATTTTGCAATAGAGATTTAAAAAACAGATTAACTTTTTAATGCTAGAAATAAAATTTTATTCTTTCATAATATTATTCAGCAGCTCTCAAGGCCAAGCAAAATCAATTGTTCTATAAGCAATTCCAATATTGGAAAGCCTGTGAGTAATATCAGTTTCCTAAAACATAACAAAAAAAACAGCAAAGAAAAAAAAATACACAAGACTTACCACATTGACTGCTGTTGTTATAACTGTATTGAAGTTGTTTCTTAGTGACCAGTTAATGGAGAAAATTTTGGTTTCAGTAGATAAAGGAGATATACAAAACCAAATGTAAATCTTAGGAAAGGGAGCAAGATGGAGAAGGAACTAGCTTTAAAGAGTGCCTTGCCAGTGCAGCCCTGGGTAAACCTTAGAAAGCTACTGTTAACTGTAAGACAAAGTTCTAAGAGAGTCCAAGATGACAGAATAGCGTGAGTGAGAAACCAACAATCCTATATAATATTTCAAAAATATGGAATTTCTTGTGGAAGCAAAAAAGACACTTTCCTTAATAGTACCATACAGAGACTTTCTGCCTTCAAAACTCAGCAGAAATGGCAAAATACTCATTTGCCACTAAATTGCCTTATTTTGCTTCATAATTCCCAGTAATATACCAGAAACAATCAACAGAAATGATAAATTGAGCAGCTCTGGTGTCAGAAAATTTGGACACTCTGCTGGTCTTGCAAAGTCCAGCTATTGCTGGACAGGGTGACTCACTGAGGCATGTTCTGGATACATTGATCCAGCACAGAAAACTGGGAGGTTTTTGACCCTTCCGTAAAACACACTACTTTTCTATACCTACCTCCTACATTCTTTAGAGCCATCAGCTTTGTGAAAGTCAGGGAGCCTGACACAAGGTCCAAGAAGATAAATGCACCTATAGTGAGCAGATCTTTTTTAGATCTAGATTTCCTTTGGGCAACTGTAATCACTAGTCCTATTCAAAGCTGTACTACATCACTTGACCACACAAGACCAAAACACATCAGGTCATTTTCCTAAAGTGACCAACTCACAGTTCTCTTCTTATACTACATCTAGCCTGTATATGATAAAGTAAAAATTTCTCTCATGTTTACCACAAATATTTATTCAGTTTTGTTTTGGTCTCAGTTGAAGTGTCGTAAGTACTAAGAGCAAGGTAGGAAAATGCATAAGGAATATGCATAAGGAATAATCAGATATTGGTGAGGGAAAGAGCATTAGAAACTATCATTTTTCAACTGCGATGACAACACAGAATGCGGCAGAAGGAGGTAGGATTATACTTACGGTTCTTGCTACAAGTCTAATCCAGGTCACAAGACTGGGCAAGTTTCCTAGACAGTTTGTATGAAACAATGTCAAGGAAAAAACCCGATTCTTAGCAAATGCATCATTTGGCAAGAACTGTACAGATATACAAGGGTCAATAAAATCACGGCCTACATTACTTATGAAAATCCTAGACATATCTCAAAGTAGGGACTAATGAAGACTTCAAACTGATAAACAAATCAACCGAAAAAAAAAATCAGAAGAGTTAAAAACAGTTCAATTCTCACAAAAACCTGATTTAGGAAGGTCAGCTTTCTTTTACACAGAACCACTTACCAGTTGCAATAATCACAAGTTATTTCTAACATAATTAAGAAAAAAAGGAGATTTAAAACAACAGACTGATTTCTGTGGAAGTCCAAATTATTTTTCAGTACAACTAGAAATCAGTCCATAGCAGAATTAAAAGAAAACAAAAGTTTTAGTTTGAATAGTAAGAACATATAGAACTACCAAAAAGCATAGAGGCAATTGACAAACAACTATGTGTCAAAATAGCATATATACCCCAATGTGAGCCAAGAACAGTAGTAAAAGTACCAGAGACAAAACTGATCCTCTGGATTTATTTCAAAGGGCAAGAGATGCAAGAGTTCCCAGCAAAAGTGTATGGTCATGCTTGCAATAAAAACAACTATTTTTCAAGACTGTCATTCTCAGCACAAATTGTGAAGAAATACAAACCAGAATATCCCCATAAACATACAGGTGGAAGACAAAGCTTGGATGATACAAAAATAGAAATCAGTTTTTGACAGAAACCAGAGGAACAGAAAGTGGATTTCTGATAGGAATGCTATAGTAGCATGCAAAGCAGTTGTAGGAACAAAAGCTTCGCTGTGATAAATGGAATTGCCTCAAGACAAGAAAACAAACAAACAAAAATATTCCTGGGAAAAATATTTTTGCATTAGGTAAAGATCAGAGTGTTTTCTTAAGTGATCTTAAAATTTCACATGTTCCAGAGGACACCCCTGTTCAAGAAACTCCAACCAAATGCCCATTTAAAAAACAAAAACAAAACAACCAAAAAACCCCACCAACATCAGAATAAAAAAACAGTAACCAAACTTAAAAAGTCTCCTAAAGAAAATAAGTCCAGTGTGGGGTATTTTAAGAAATTTTTGAAACCTTTTTTCTTGGATATGAAAGTTCCTTTCACTAACATATCATCCTAATCAATGATTATGAATTCACTCAGGATTGTAGGTTTTGTCCACCTTGGTTGCAAATTAACCTGCAGAAAATAACACATTTCACTTGATACAAAGTAAATAGTAGAAAAATCTCTAGTATAAAAACCTATTAATTACAGAGAGAAATTGTTTTATACAAAAAATCTTTTAAATGTTCTTTCGGATTCCGGATGAACTCATTACAGAGAAAATCCCTCAAACCAATGGTTAATATTACTCAATGTGGTCGCAAAGAGTAAGGCTTTACAAACTTCTGGTTAGGGTCTTCCTACCAGTATTTCAGATTAGGAAAAATAATAAAATAAAATATCACACACATTTTATCTATATATATATATGTACACACACATATATGTGTGTGTACATATGTACACATACACACACACTCTAAGGCACCATCGTCCTGCCGCGTTCTATTTGAACTAAAATCTCCACATAAATCCGTGGAAATTTTAAAGTCACATTAAAATGATAAGCTGCTGATGATTATTTTTAATAGGATATAAAGGGAATATGAACTTAAAAAAAAAAAAGAATGTCTAAATGTCTACAAAACAATTCTTGGCTTACTGAAATCAGTTACATTAATTTTTTATCTTTATCTTATCTATAATTTATTGCTATCCTAATCTTAAAGAGTACTAGTTTATAATACAGACTCCTGATTAAGAAATACAGAGGCCAAGTTTGGGATCTCATCCTTCACAGAGTCCAGTAAGACAACTGCAGAAGTAACCACTATGCAGTGGCCTGAGGATGAGTCAGGCCCTGAAATGGGCTTGGGAGTGTTAACATTGCTACACCGAGCCAGGAGCTCATACCAGAGCTCGAGGTATTTTAATACCCCTTTTACCTCACTTGAAGATCCCCTAGGATCAGGACAGCAAGGAAGAATCACTCTCCTAGAAAGCAAGCTCCCCCCTACATTTGATAGGAACAATGTGTTACACCAAAGCACCGTGTGAGAGGGCACAAGACAACAAACAGCAACTAGCTTGCTTCTCATGCCACCCTGTCCCTGGTGGCCCCAGCTGTCCCATGTTCCTAGTTGTGTCCTTCCCCTCCACCTCCTCCCCTGCCCCTCCACCTCAATAAAAAAAAAAAAAAAAAAGAGGCAATACCCCAACACGCACACTGTCTAATATAGGGCAGGTCTAGACCAAAGGAACATGTGCTTACCTGGAAATACCTGGCTCCTGAGCCAGGCGAATATCTGAGGTTGACCAAGCATGTGCAAATAAGAGCAAGATCCTGCTCACTCCCTAATCTGTGAGTGTAGGTAACATGCAGCACATGCAGCACAGAGCCAGCAGGGCACACAAAGGCCCCTCGCGCTCTCTCCGCTACGGCTTTGTCGAAGATATCCGCTATTGGTTCAATATCCTCGTTCCCTTCTTCCATAGCCTTGCAACCAGACTTGCAATTCTGCCATCTTCAAACTAAACCGACACCAGGGAGTTCTGATTAACGATAAATAGTCAGATTTGGAGCACAGATATAAACGTGGTTTCAAACAAATCTATTGGTAATAGAGCAAAAATCTATTTTGACCTCTAGAGCCTGAAGCATAATAGCTTTATCCAAGTGTCATTGACTGGCCTGGGGAATCAAGACCTCTGTCTTGCAAATCATTGCTGTTTTGAAGTGCTTGGTTCAAAAAACCCTTACAAGCCCACTAAACTGTTTTCAGCAGTTTATAGTAGTTCAACAAACCATTGAACAAACTGTTTAACATAACATAGCAAGAATCTCTCTGACAGGCCAATATTAAAAAAGAAACGCTGTTCTTTTTTCTTACTCACTGGTACTTTCTTGAGAAAGGTTAACACCCTAAACCGTGTAAAAATAGATTTGCAGGTTCAGCTATGCCTAAAATTAACAAGTTATTAGATCCACAGTACTGCCTATTTCCTTTTCCTAGATAAATCACATGATTTTTGCTAATTTTGAATTTTCATTCACTGTGACGGTAACCTAAATATCACTAAAACTGTTTATTACATATGGCTTAAAATTTCATGCAGATTGTACATGCGATGGCTACAGGAATTACACATTTAGTGGCACACCCATGTCAACACATTGTAAAAGTTTAGACATTCTAGTGAATGGTTCTCTCTCTCTCTCTCAAGGGAGGCAGTCCTTGACATACCAAATAAACCCTCTCCTTCCCCCATAAATGCTAAATAATTGCATCTCAATTCTTGTGTCGCTCTACATTTATGCAAAAATTATTGTGGATGTTTATTTAGGCATGCTACACTTGTACCAGTGTTATAGCCTGAGACTCCAGGAAAATGAGCTTCCTGACCTTTCCAGTGCATGGCAGCTCTCTAACAGAAAATGGCTTGCATTTAGAATTTAACAGTTGCTTTACAGAAGATAACTCTCTCAATATAAAGAATAGAAATCATCACATTGTTTCACATCTTCAGTGCATTTTCCATACACAGTATTTATTTAAAGAACATTAGATTCCACCAAATCCTTTTTTACTAAGATATTAAATGTTTAGAGTTGGTTACCACATTCACTTACAGGGAAAATACTAGATACTCTGCTAGCAGTTAAGGTTTGAGTACCAATATATTTTTTCCCCTATCTTTTTTTTTTTTTTTCTTAGAAAGAAAAAAGATATGCAGAAGGAACAGTTTTTTGTGCTCGTCCCACATAGAGCCACAGCAAAGGCAGCAACAGTCTGGTTACCATAAGGTCAATGCATAAACATAGTGTCTATTGCCATTCCTTATCCTCAAACTCCACAAATGATTGCAGAAATAATTCAGGATCCAGGTCACTTCCAAGACAGAGAACGTTCACTGAAGGATGAGGGCGGAGAAAACATTATTAAAAAAAAAAAAATACAAACCACGACTCAACTGTGTCGAAAATTTTGCTGAAGTCAAGGTAGACCACATCCACAGCTCCCCCATCGTCCACCCAACCGGTCACCTCATCGTAGAAGGCTATCAGGTTTGTCAGACACGACTTCCCCTTGGTGAATCCATGCTGACTATTCCTGATCACCTTCTTTTCCTTGACATACCTAGAGATGGTCTCTAGGATGAGCTTCTCCATCACCTTTCCAGGGATGGATGTGAGGCTGCCTGGCCTGTAGTTTCCCATCTCCTCCCTCTTGCCCTTTTTGAAGAGTGGAGTCGTGTTGGCTTTCTTCCAGTCCTCCGGTATGTCTCCTACCCTCCATGACCTCTCAAAGACGATGGAGAGTGGCTGAGCAATGACCCCTGCCAATTCCCTTAGCATTCTTGGGTGCCCGCCCAGGCCCGTAGATTTAAGGGTGTCCAGTTTGCCTAAATAATCCCTAACCCAATCCTCTTCGACCATCGGAAGGTCCTCCTCTCTCTTGGTTCTCTCTCTTCTCTCCAGGCTCAGTCCATGGGACCTTAGCAGTAAAGACTGACGCAAAGAAGGCATTTAGTAACTCTGCCTTCTTTGCATCCTGCGTCACCAAGGCACCTTCCCCACTCAGCACCCTCTTTATCTCAAAGATTAAAAAATTACTTTATATATATATATAATATATATATATAAATCGATTTATGCTATCATTCCCCCAAGAAAACTGCCTGGAACTAAGCCAACCCTTGTGTCTACTCTTATTCTTTACAAAATTTAAAGTCATGTAAGCGAAGTTTATTAACTCACCTAAACAAACCTAAACACAATTAAAAAAAAACTTTTATCCTTTCCAATAAAGGATGTAAAAAGTTAAGTTGGAGTAGATTTTTTTTTTTAATCACTCAAGTTGCTTCCCAAAATACTTCTGTGGTTTCACTATGCATTGTGATAGACTTTTGTGCATAGTCAAGCAAGTATCAAGGAACTCTGTCTCATAATGTTTCTACTTTAGTCCAACACTAAAGCCTCATTTAGGGTTCCTGTTTCTTATGAATCCTTCAAGAAGCCATGATTCCTATGGAAAACAAAACAAAACAACAACAAAAAAACATAGTTAGAATGCAAAATCTCTACAGTTGTTTCTATGGTATTCCAGTTGGTACATCTGTCTGTTTTGAATCACTAGTATACTTTGAAAGGCTTTTTGCATGCTGCTAAAGTACATTATTTCCAATTATGAAGTTCAAAAGCTTTTGTCACTTTAAAAGCAATGTGATTTACTACAATAAAGTGTTAGTTTTTATGTGTTCATTAGAATAACCATTCAGTGCCTTTTTGTTGAGTATTCATAAAATCCTGCATGCCAGATAATTATATTGCATTAATATAGTATGAATAAATGAAAGCAGTAATTATCATTTTATTCTTTATTTTGCAATTTACAGTTTGCTTTGCTTCAATTATACAAAATTATCATGTTTGAAACAATATCACATGTTAATTTGTTTTTAGAACTCTTCAGAACACATGCAGATACAGAACCCCACTCCGAGCAAATGAATAGTTAATATAAGGTATATATAGATTGAGATATACAATTGTTTCCTTCAAGCTTTGACTGATCCTCAGAAATTTCATAATTCTTGTTTGCCAATTCCAGGTTTTTAAATAAAAAAAGTTAAGTAGACTATATCTCAGAAGTAAAATCTCTTTCCTGTTTCCAGATGGTTTAGTAGACTTCTCCATGCATTTAGGTTGACCTCTTTTAAGCTTTAGTCTTTCCTATTGCTTCCCAGCATTATTTTTTCTGTCATAATGTAACAGCAGCAATGCAGAGCCTTGCTGCACAGCACAAGATACTGTTGAAGTCAGCAGAACATCCTAGTGGTGAGGCTTGTACAGGGCAGCTATATAGAGGGGAGAGACCTAGCAGATTCAGCTGGTAGAATATTAAATAGGAGTCCCTCCTCCTGAATTCTGGAATGACCGTGCATCCTATTAGTCTACATTCAACCCTGCAGGGCACCAAGTGCCAAGCCTTGACAAAGCAAGGATTCCCAGGAACTCTTAGATACTGCAGTCCTCATTGCAGCAGTGAAGAAAGGGTTCCCTTTGAACCCTTAGTAGAACCCCTTGAATCCCCACATCATGCCTCCTCACTGCTGCACATCATGCTTTCACAAGGAGTGCAGTGGAAGCACAGAAACAATCGAACTAGCCTAGATAAGAGTCCTCTTTGTGAATATATGGCTGAGTTGGCCTATCAAGAGCACATCCAGAAGTCACAGCAATCTTGTGGTTTCACCAATGATTTCAACTGAGCTAGAAAGTCTACCAAAAGTGAGTCTAGGTGACTATGTTGCAAATGCATGTACTAGTTAGCAGCACAATTACACTTTTATTTAGAGAGATAGAGTGAACATGTGATCAAGAAAGATACCATCCTTTTATTATCTTTTTTTTTTCCTCCAAATAAGTACATGATATTAATGCTAGCAACTCTAGACCAAAACTTAACACGTGGGCTTCTCTATGAAGGTTTTGCTAAATAACAGTTTCTGGCTTAGAGACAGATGTTGGAGAAACAAGTATTACTCAATTGGCATCACAACCTTGCTTTGCCCAGCCCATTCAGGCAACTATTTCCTCATCTCCAGACAAGCTGTTTGACAATCAGGATTTTTTTATATCAATCCCAAAGAAATTATCTCTGTAGAAGGCCCAGTTGAAGGAAGTAGTTTTAAAATCAACTAAGATCTCTAATATTCTGCAGCTATTAAACACCGTAATTAGGAGACATAAAGATTTCCTAAGAACTCACATTAGAAAGAAACAATAAACACCATAGTTCATGGAACAACTCAGTAGGGATTGTAAAAAATAGGAGAAAAAAAAACCACCAAACACACCTATACGCACAGACACAAGCACCCACACACACAAAAAAAGCTTAACTTCTCTGTTACAATTTCAGCAATAGGTACAAGTTGAAACACAGGAAGTTTCACCTCCTTGTGAGGAAGAACTTCTTTCCTGTGAGGGTGACAGAGCCCTGGAACAGGCTGCCCAGAGAGGCTGTGGAGCCTCCTTCTCTGGAGATCTTCAAACCTGCCATGGATGCCACCCTGTGCCACGTGCTCTAGGTGTCCCTGCTGGAGCAGAGGTGTTGGACTAGATGATCTCAAGAGGTCCCTTCCAACCTCAGCCATTCTGTGATCTGAAAACAAACAAACAAACAAAAAACAACAACAAAAAAACTTTTAGGCTACTGATCTCTCTATACTGTGTGCATGCATGCACACAATATCAAAGAGGAAGTTTTACATGTGGCAAGCTAAGTTCCAAAAAGTTAACAAAACTGTTTACCCAGCACTTATCTCCAGTTATCATACCAGTAACTACATAGAGCAAATGCAAGGAAATGGGCCAGAGAAGGATAACAGACAAAGTAGCTATATATTGTAGAGTCTTTGTCCTGTGCCACGTGCTCTAGGTGACCCTGCGGGGTTGGACTAGATGACCTCTAGAGGTCCCTTCCAACGTTAAACATTCTATGATTCTATGAAAAACATTATCACTTCAAAGAGACCTTCTAAAACAGGAAAAACTCAGAAAAATTGTCTCTTTAGGCATTAAATTAAGATGTGCATTGAAGAAAAATGCCCATTAGGATTGCAAAGGAATCAGACTTGCATGTGAATGAATTGAAAGAGGCGATCCAAAAAGCTTTCTGTTCTCAATATATTGCTGGATAACTAGCAGGTAACTGCTCTGCAGGACAGGCAATATTCTGCATTTTATATATTTTCATATAAGAGTTTTTCAAGAAAATTTTTCAATTTCTTTGAGACAGGTGGACCCACACACTCTAGTTTATTCAAGGAGTCTGAATTATTTATGGTAATGTTGTTCAGAAGAGACTCAAAAAAATCCTAAAGAAAAGAATTCTTAAAACAATTAACATATTCCTTTTCCTCTACTTCTGCTTTAGGAAAGAATTTTATGAATTTGACTTTTGAAACCTTGTAAAAGCTAGTAGCTGAAAACTGCACATATTTACATAGCATATGCTATGTAGAGCTCTACAGACATTGCTATGCAGAGCATCACAACTGCTTAAGTGTGGAGCACCACAAAGATCCCTCAAGTCTTCAAGTCCGGGTCTTCCAAAAACTGCATTTATCTAAGAGAGCCGATTTACTGAGCAAGCAACTTACTGAAGGAGTTAGAAATCTGGTCAACAACGGCTGTGAGGAGCTACATCTTGAACTGTATGAATCTTTAGTAACATTACTCTGAACTGCTCTTATTTCAGTAACCCAAAGTCTATTTCTCAGAGTTCCTATACAGCTCTTTAAAGGGGGGAAAAGTACTATCTGAAATAAGTTACTACACAGAAATGCCAGTCACTGTAGCAGCATCAGCTTAGTGAGCACTGAATATACGGGTAAGAATATTCTCATACAGCCACTGAAACAGGAAAATTACAAAAAAGCACAAATAATTCTGTCAGGGAGAATTTAACATAAGAAGCTTTAGAGGGATATACAAACACATGTGAAACCCATGAAGCTGAGCATAACCAAGACAGCTAAACAGTTTACTACAAAAATTTAAACAGGAAAAGGAATTATGGAATAGAAGGAATAAGTTTTCCTAACTTATCTTAACTGGGTAACAACTTTAGAATACAGTCTTCTGATGCATTCTGTTACTGAACCCTAAAGCTTTCTTCCCCTATGAAAAGATTCTGACTTATTCTTTCCTTTCTTATTGAAGTTAACATACCACTTCATTACTTCACTGGTGCTAGGATAGCTAGTGAAGCAGCTTTACTTAACTCTGAAAACTAGGGGGACTACATAGTGGGGTGGGGTAAGGAAGGAAGAGAAACACACACACTTCCCTGAGGGATATGTAGGAGATTTTAAATGCTTACATTTATTAAAATTTAACCTACTGACTTTTCTTTGCAATTATTCTGCTAGAATTTACTTTTTAAAAGGTAAGGTATAATGAATATCTATCCATATGAATCCAGAAGAGAGAGGACTTTAAGAAAACTATCATATAGCCTACGACTAGCATTAAAAATCATTAACACTGACAGCGCTGCTAAGTAAGCATATTCTCCCACTAAAATTTATCTCCACTTTTCTAATGACATTTTATAAATGAATTTTGATGACTGCTATATTGATTTATCACAAAGAAAATGAGAAACATGTCTAGTTTGTCTTTAAAATTATAATGTGGGTCAGCCACAAGCTGTACCTTGAACAGATCTTTAAAGCCACACTCCAATAACAGAACATTTGAACAGTGATCTAAGTTATATAATTTACATGCAAATGAAAGATAGAGGGCATATGGCTTTAACATTCATATCAGCATGCAATAAGCATTTAAAAGATAGACTAAAAAGCATTGCACACATATATATCACCATACATCTCATTCAAGTTATTAATTTGAATCATAGAATCATAGAATGCTTAAGGTTGGAAGGGACCTCTAGAGATCATCTAGTCCAACCCCCCTGCACACACAGGGTCACCTAGAGCACGTGGCACAGGACTGCGTCCAAGCGGGTTTTGAAGATGTCCAGAGAAGGAGACTCCACATCCCCTCTGGGCAGCCTATTCCAATGCTCTATCACCCTCACTGTTAAAAAATTTTTCCTTAAGTTCCTGTGGAACTTTTGGTGCTTCAGTTTGTGGCCATTACCTCTAGTTCTGTCGGTGGCCACCACTGAAAAGAGGCCAGCACCATCCTCTGCACTCCCTCCCTTGAGGTACTTATAG
>NW_028289031.1:4740000-4755000 GCF_059628265.1 Tinamus guttatus
TGACTCCCTGGGCACAGCTGTCAAGCCAGCAAATTGTTCAGTCCTTGTGCAAGTGGACTAGTGGGACTGAAGGTAGGAGAGGTGAGAGACTTCTTGTCAGGGAAGGAGCAGAGTGTGGTAGTGGAGATGAAGAGAAGGCTCCAAGCAGCAAGCAAGGATCTGGCCATCTGAAATGACAGTGCTCTGGAAGTCTTCACCTTCTTTTCCAAGAATCTTCCAGCAAAATCAAGATGGGGGAAAAGGGAGGGTAAGGAACCAGCAGGTAAGGAACTGGTAGGTACCTGCTCCAGAGGGGGAACCAAAAGAAGCTATGGCAGGTAAGAGCACATAGAGGAGGAAGCATCTCAGGTATCAGCTTGACTTTAGGCCAGCTGAACTCCTGCTTAACCGCAGTATATTTATGGTACTTTTTAAAAACATAAAATGTACAATTTGTCCTCATGATTTTATGACATTCATATAATGACAGAATTCAAAATCCTACACACAGACTAATATGAATAAAACTGGACTAAGAATCGTACAATTGGCATCACAATAAAAGTCTTGCTATCACATCACTACTTAAAGAAAGAGAACACTAGAGTGTGGGTGGGGAGTGACAGTTCTGCCACCCAAGGAAACTGTGCTAAGTCACAGAAGAGTCCAGGATACCCCACACGAAGAGAATTGGGTCCATCTTGCAGCTGTGCTCAATTAACATTTTAATACAAGGCTGAGGATATGCAGATAGGTAACAGGTGTGGATCATCCTCATTAAATACCTCTTCTCAGTTTTATTATTTATTTCCTCTTACACAAAATGCCACAGTACATATTTTTCCAATGCTATCATGGCGGGGAGTGGAGGGGAAGAGATCTAGAAGAGAAATGGGCAGCATATATACCCACTCTCCCCAGAAAGCAAAAGCCTAGCAAAAGTATTCCTAATGACATTTCATTTAATCAAGTTGTTTACAAAGAAAAGCCCAGGAAGTTGACAGCTGTATAGTTCCAGAGTATTACACATCTATTCCCTATAAAGTACCAGAGTACACAAAGATAAATGAGCTCCAGTAAGTAAAACTACCACTATCATTAGAGTAGCCATAAAATAATGCTAAAAGGGATACACTGCTGGCTTTTATTCATTGGAAAATACTGTAATGTGGGCAAAATTGACTTATTTTAAATTAGTCAATGAATGTGAAGTTCTGACTGATGGCAAGAAGTAAACATTATATTCAGCTAGGCTATTCCAAGTGACCAGAGAACACACTTATCCCAGCATTCATGGAAAGGAATTTTCACAATATTTAATTCTAAAATGTAACAACAATTATTCTATATTAATAAATAGTTTATTCATGTAGTTCTTGTAACTCGGAGGGCTTTTTTTTAATTTATGGTAAGTTAAATGACTAATAATTTATTTGTAGCATTCCAGTAGGAATGTATTTTTGATAACATTCCAGCAGAATCAATACTGGAGAGAATGAGTATCAAATCATCATGATTTTTCATTCAAAAGCTCTCTTTTGCCACATTCTCTGGTCTCCATCTGACAACCATCACATATATAAGCAGTGTGTTTGACAGCATCTGCCTTTAAGTACATATCTCTGAAGGAATGGAACAGTATTACTAAATGTGTTTTTAACAACTGAGTCTTTTTTTTAACTAAGGCAATAAGATAATGTATGAGAAAGTTTCAAAGCAAAAACTATCATTCACTTCTACAAGCCCTACCTCACATACCTTCTCCTGATCTGTAAAGAGCTACTGTACTACAAATGCAAAGTCTCCCCGTAACTGCAAGTACACTTATAAACATGCAGTGTTGTCAGAATCAGATATTATATTCAATTACATTTGCCTGTTTCCTTAGAGCAATAAACATTTCTTCCTCATTCTTAAGTAGAGGAGGCTAAGCAAAACATGTTAGAGTAAATGTGAAACAATGCTGTAGATTGTGCGAGGCTACAGTAGAGTTGCCATTCTCAGAAATCATTAAGAACTGATTAAGTTACCTTCTTTAATCCTACTTTTAGCATGGGGATGAAAATTTTAGGATGGTTCTTTGACTCTGTCTTAATCTGCAACATATAAGGAGTGCTTTTACAGCAGTGCTGAAACAACTGAGACAATTATAAGAAAAAAGTAGTGTCTGCAGCGTGGGCAGCCTCATCATGAAGTAGTGTCAAATGGATGCACAAAATCTCTATACCAGCCATCATGAGTAATGAGCCTAGTCTCAGCAGTACCGTCATACAAACAGTAGGTAAAACATCATTTGATTAAAAAAATAAAGGCCTGAATTAACAGCAAAAATGCTTCGGGATCCTCCAGGATTTTGGAATACATTCTAATTAGGCAGGATTCGGAGACCTCAGTTAGGCAGGTCTTTTACAGATTTCCAGTAATAGCTAGTACCTGAGACAATACTTATTCCTGTGAATCTAAGAGGTCTCAAATAAATCTTCAAGAGACATATCCTGTTCAGATGTAATCTTCCAGATTTTTTTTTATGCAGTTTCAGTCCCATGTGCATCTGTATTAAACTCCACAGGCTTCAGCTGAAGTAGTATACTCCCCTAATATACATCTAATTATTGGTATATTTTTTAAGTTTGAAGAGAGTTTATGCAACTTTTGAAATGTCATCCCTATGTTATAGATGCGTCACGCATTATAATTTTGTCATCTCAATTTTTCTTCACTGTAGTTCCAATAAGTTTCAACACAGCAATTTTTAAATTCATAATAGGAAGAGCTTGGTAGCCAAGAAGTAGCAGACAACTTGCTGTTTAAGATATGCATTGCATACAATTGTTTTTAGCCTGTTCAGCTGAGCTGTACCCTGAGAAGCCATATCCTTCTCAGAAACATTCTTAAAAGACTTGCTTCTGGGAGCTGTCTTGTGTAAAGAATGCAAATATTGGTCAAAATGGAAAAGACTCCATAGTCTTAATACCTGGAAAAAAAGAAGTTGTTTACATTCAAATACTTCAAATCCTAGATCAATATCCTAAATTTGCTCTCCAACCCTCTTCAAGTACAGAATTTGATATAAAGACAATTCAAAGTTTTTGACAAAACAATTCTTTTTATCCCAGTCAAGTTTGCCTCTACAACATGAATGGAAATTAATATCCAATATAAAAAGAGAAAAGATTACAAGACCTCATTCATTTTTCCACAAATTTTGATATCCCCTAAAGAAAGAAAACAAAGGGATTTTAGCAACTGAGTCTGAGAAAATTATGCAAAATCACTATGGCCATAATGATGTAATTCAAATGTATGAAAAAATACAAATATTGCAATTTTACACTTTCTTTAACTTACTGGAATATTTTCTGCAAGTATTTTGTCTTCTACATGCTTGTAACTACTATACAAAATCTCGCTAACACATGAAATTAAAGACTCTGTACCAACACACCCACTTACTGTATTCTAACCATAGCCAAAGTAATCTTAAGGTTTCTGAATCTATCCTAAAATATTTGCCTTTTTCAGCTCAAAGTTTCCTTGCTGAAGATCCTTTATGACATGCAGTTTTAAAATGTTCATTAAATTCCCTGACAACTAATACACAAAAAAAATCTACGTGTGGGAACAAGTGGAAGTCAAGAAAGTCACATAGTAACTTTTAGAATTTTGTATAAAAAGGTGATTATAAGCATTCAGTGAATGAATATGGTATGTAAACATTCTGCATACACAATCTGATAATTCATTTCCTGGACAGGATAAAAACTTCTTTTCTATTGTTTTGGCTCAGTAAATTTTGCTTCTCTCAGAATCATTAAATTATTTTTTTTTTACTATTTTTTTTTCTTGTGAGCATTTAAATGGAGCATTAAACCTTGCCTCTAAAAACCAAGAATAAGAAGAAAGTCACATGAACCTGTGTTTATCACATTAACTGTTGAGGATAAACAAGTTTTTTTACTACTGAAGGAGACCCATAAACAGTCCATCTTTTCACCACTATAGATAATAGCAATTGCTTAAAAGGAAAACATAAGAATCCTACTGTGAGAATTTAGGAGTAAATTCCAGCTACGTAAGTCATACCAACTATCAACATCAACAAGCTGAGTCATACTCTAAAACATAAAATGGTTAGGATATTATAAATAGATAACATATGTACCATATTGAAAACATAGGCAACTGGAGATTTGTATTTCTCAAACTCTGGAAGTTAAAAGTCACTTCCTATGGAAATGGTAAAACAGTTATGTTTTCATAACCTGCTAGATTTCAGGTATGGCCTTTATGTATTCCACTTCACTGTAGAAATGACTGATTCACTTCAGAGGACAATTCCTGGTAGTACGATTAAGTTTGCTTTTAAGAGTTCACAGGGTTGGGATCTTATTTTAACCTTCCGTGGGTCTCTTCATCATGCTTAAATTTAGAGCTAAAGAAAAATGTTTAGTGATTTCTGAACTAAAAGTAACCATAAATCTCTCACTGAAATCCTAACGTTTTGGAGAAAGTACACTGTGCACACTGAGCTTCTTTTACTATATATATATATATATATATATATATATATATATAAGAATATATATATTAGAATCTTCAATTCTCAGAAATTCTAGAAAAAATACTTTGTGCCTTTTTTTTCTAAGGGAGAATCCTGTTTCATTTAATTTGCTTCTGGAGTCTGCTTCATTGCAATCTCTATGCAGTGTACTTTCTTGAACTCAAAGAAAATGTTCTCACAGCATGAACTAGAATCCTGACTCTGTACAGGCTTCAGCTTGCCTTTTACCGGTCAACTGCCAATGGTCTTTCTCTTACTGGTACTATTTTCCCTTGTTTAGCATTTCAGCACAGCACTACTTGGTGCTTTGACCAATGCACATGTTGGTAAAAGAATGCTGATGTATTCAATGGTTTCATTCAGCCATGTCACAGTCTTCCAGACCTTGTTTAGACACTTTGCTTCAACAGTGATACAGCAATAAGTTGTTAAGGTAAACACAGAGACTCTTAGGTACTGTGGATATTATGGAGCCAAACATACTACAGTCTGGTTCCATCTGCACCATCTCAATGAATACATAGTTGAGCCTAAATTTCATTGAGGAAGCCGTTCATTTCATTTACAGTTGCTATATTTTTTCTTCTATTTTTGAAAGACCCGGCTTTCACTATGCCAGGCGGCGTGCAACAGAGTACTTTACAAAACACATCCTGTTCAAGATTCTATTAGTAGTATTCTATTAACTTATATGTGATATTTAATAAACCTCTGGAACAATTAAACCTTCTATTATCCTACTGAAATCAATCATATTTAAATTATAATCCAAAACCTAGCTTATTGTGGGAAATTTAAGGAGAGATTTTGCACCACTGGATCATTCCTATAACACCTACCTACTCCAAGCTGATGCACCAGATCTCAAAGCTTATTTCTTGGCTTGGATTATCCTGCCATTATCTTCATTAACTGCCTATCCATCATAATTTGCTCAGATTTTACTGATTTCAGCCCTGATCTTGAATCAAAGCATATCACTTGCATTTCACAGGGAATCTTGTTGATCAACCTAGCATCCAAAAGGCGTGCAAGAGTCTGATACATAATGCTCAGAATGACATAGGAAGCATTTCATCTCCCCAAGGAACAAAGTAGCATAGTAACTTATTAAGCTAATTACACCTAAACAATAGTCTGATTTGAATAACAAGTGCCTCTTACCTCCACCATCACCTTAGATCATTTCTGATGGAGAAGCAGCTCATAAATCAATTGGTGTTTAGCGTAGGGAACACTGCTTATATGACAGTCAAAATATAGATCCTAGATAGACTGGGAAAAACTTTGGAAGAAGGGTGGATGAGGTTGGAGAGGAGAAGAGATTTTCATTTAACCTTTCATACCCCACTTCACCCCAGCTTCTTACCAGTAAGAAGGGAAAATAGTCAGAGAAAGTATGCAGGAAAACTACAATCTACTTCAGAGCATAAATGTTCCGAATATAGCATAGAAGTATAAATAGTAGCACTTGTAGATGAAATTATCTCTGTGCAATGAAAACATTTTATCCTAAAGTACATTTGTTTATATTACAAAGTGTTTCTCCTCCCAGTCTTCTGAATGCTGCTGCCCCTTGAAGCACAGTCACAGTCTAGTAGAAGATTAATATTTCAGAACTTGTCATGGGCAGTTTCACTTGACTCTGTCACTGCCTATGTCTGACAAGCTATTTATCATGCTGCTAAGTGTCAGCATTAAATTATCCCTGCTGTTATGACAGCAACATTATTCATCAGGATTACAGCCCCAGTACAAGGCTGCTTACAGCTGTTACCTTCTTCTTCTGAGCTTTATCGATCTCTGTTCTTTGTATTATAAAAAGGAGGCCTATCCACGTGACCATCCACATCCAGCATGCTTGATGAATTTTATTTCTGCACCAACATAAAGCAAAAAACTTTTCTGAAACGGGCTTCTGCAATTATAAAATGTCACATACAAAAAAAACCCAATTGTGTTCACTTCAAATAGAGGCAAATTCTCTTTGAGGACACAAAGACTGTAAACATTATTGATCATAATGCACAGGCACCCAAGGTTGAAGCATGTTGCTTGACAGATCGATCTGCATTTGTTTTAACCAAGTCACCCTTCCTTAACCACTGCAATGAAATGACAATGAAATCAAGAATTATTTATTGAGATGTGCAGTGTTATTCACAGCTAGCTCAACTATTCACTGTATCCCCGTCGGATTTCTGAACGCTCCAGTTAAGTTCTGCTGGGTTTTCAATTTTGAGTAGAATAGCACAAAGCATAAAGATAAGGGCATGCTGATTTTTTTTTTAATTCATTCTCAGTTGAAACTTGGCTCATTTTTCCGACACTTTCTCCTCCCCAAGAGAAGAATGGCAAAAACACTAACAAACTGATTTGTTTTAAGTTATGTTGCTTTTTAATTTTAAGATGTCTACGTTTGTAAAATGCAATGCCTTTTGCAATTCCATGCCATTTTGCTTTTGGTTCTTTATCTCATTGTCACTGCTAGACTTTGACAACAAAAATGACATTGTTGAAAAGATGTTAAAAAAAAAACATAAAACAAAGCCCTGCTCGTAAAACATACATGATATTTTTAGACTGTGAAAAAAAATGTGGCATCCAGAACAAAGAAGTTGGCTCATGTGGTATTATACGAATCCACACATGCCACAGTTCTGGAAGCAGAACCCAGGCACAGGCACTCAGATGTACTGTACATGAGATGTACTGAACTATTATTAGGAAGAGAGCTTTGAATAAGTTTAACAATACACCCTGCTATCTCCATACTGTTTTCACCTGGCAATTAAGACTTCGAGTTTCCAAATCATGCCATTAGCCAGGCCTCTCACTGAGCACTCTTTCAAATTACTAATATATAAAAAAGATGAAAGTACTTCTAAAAATCAAGATATGAAAACTGATGCTAAAATATAATAGAAAATAAAATAGAAGAATGCCATAATGAGGGGCAGAATTCTTCTATTTCGTATTCTTGTGATCACAGATGTTACTGTCTTTCAAATTGAACATAATGCTTACTGTTTTCCTTAGGTATCAATGTTCTGGGTATGTGAGTGATTAAAACTTTCAGCTTCTATTAAATAATTATTTTTCCTTGGTTGCTGCAAAGGAACAGATCTGAAAGGTATATTCTAAAGATATGACACTAGATGACCACAAGCCTTCTCATACTTCCTTTTTTATTCAAAGCATCATTGTTTCAGAGGCATGACATCATTTTTGAGAAGTGGGGGGCAACATTGGCCCAATCTTCTGTTCAGTGAAGCCATTTCTTCCATAGCATTTGGGGGTGGTAGGATGGCCCCCCTCAGCAGGACACCAGAGCTGGGTCCACCAGAGCAGGAAGTTGAGGGATGCCACCATCCCAAAGCCCAGTGCAAGAGGTAGCAATGACATGGCTCTGCAATCAGCTACAACTTTGTCCCCTCTTATTAACCAGCAACAGCTAAGAGCATGCAGCACAGCTCATCCCATTGCCACCAATTGCTAACATGTTCTTGCACTTCAGAGGATTTGTGCAGATTCATACCTAAGATTTAATTATATCTTGGGTTAGATCACACTGTAGTGGAAGATTATGGCTGGAGAGGCAAATATATGGTGTAAGATCATCAACCTACACCTTTTTTTCTGGATTTTCCGGTCCAGATTCATTAAGGTGCTTTTCCATATTCTTAACTTGAAACCAACAAGTTGCTCCACTTTTTCAAACAAATATTAATAGTTCACCTAAATAAAAAAAAAAAAACTGAAAAGTCAGGGGCCATAATCTATGATATTAGCAAAGAGAAATTTGGTGCTTCTGTAAGACATAAAGTTACCAAACTTCAGATGACTATACAGAGATGTAGAGAAACCCATAGTGATGTGGATAGGATCAACAAGAATGAAAGTTATTACTTGAAATACTGGCACTTTGCCAGGTGGTGAGAGTAAAGATTTGAAAGAAAATATCAGTAGCAGATTGGTAGCAATATCAAATAGCAATTGCAGCAATGGCAGAAAAATAAGTTATTTTGTAATTACAAAAAAAACCCTTTAATTTTAATTCTGAGATTGAGCTCTACATATAGGTTCTCTCACCGAATAAAACAAGGCTGCAATGGAAATATTTTGCCAACAGCCTGTCCCTTACAATGCATGTTTACTTTAGATTCACTGGTGATTACATTCAACTGTATTATCTGTTTGAGAGCTTTTAACTTTGAATGCTGCAGTAAGTGTCAATCTTTATATTACTGAAGGACAATTAGGCAAACCATGTAATTGTATTGTCACTTATTAATTTCAAGCTCCAATGTCATAAATTATATGCCTTAATTAATACCACATGTCAATCACAATCTGCAACTTTGAAAGGATAAAGAGGTTAACAAGAATACATAATTAAAAGAAAACAGTGAATAACGGCACGGCTGAACAGTTTATAAAATTAGACAAGAAAACTGGTGCTGTGTCAGCATGTAGGACCCAATACAAAAATAGTTGGGGGTTGAAAAAAGAGCATAAGGACCAGAAAGTCAGAATGAAATAAAGTTTTAACTCTAAGGTTTTATTTAGTTTGAAAACAAAATGTCTGCCAAAAAGCTCTTTGAAGAAGGACTTGGAATTAGTTCCTGTTTTCTTCTGCACCACATGATACAAGACGAAGGAAAAAGTATGTGAGCTGCCATATATTTATAAACATAAGTGGCTCTGTTCAGCAGAACTTCCTAGCACCGCCTTAACTTTCCTGTCATAAAGAGAATATGCTGATATTATAAAGAGAAAATGCTGATAACACAGGCAGGCCAGGGCTGGCAAAATATGCCAGGTAAGCTTCTATTTGATATAAGCACAGAAAGAGGGGCACGGGTGAAGGCAACTGTTGCTGGATTGTGCACTACTCTAAGTATGGTCCTGGCAGCACGGATACAGCTAAGAAGAAATTGTCCTGCAGTCATCCTGCAGTCCCACTTAGTGACAGCAAAGGCCAAAAGAGATCCAAGTGATCAGGGATGATGCCCGAAACAGGATAGTGGATCAAAAATATTTTACAGTGGGAGGACAAAGCTCAAAGGTCAAAGGGCCAAAGTAAGGGGAAAATATAAGACCGTGGAGATGTTAATTATCCAGTTACCAATGAGAGGTGACAAAGATGTAACAGATAAAATAGACAAGTGAAAAATGGGTTCAAAAACACTACTCAAGCATGCACATGTTTTCAGGAAGATGGAGAAAATAAGCAGGCAAGCAATGCATTCTTTTTCTTTTTTTTTCCTTGCCTTCAATAGATGACCCCAACACATGTTTAATGAAGAATAAAGATGGGCATGGAGGAATATGAAGAGGCAAATGAGTATACAACATCAGCTACTTCCAGGTACCGTCAAGTATTCTCTCAGTCTGTCTGCAGGTTGTGGGCACATTTCTAAAGAGGGAAAACGACAGTCTTAGGGGCTTTGCCAGGTGCTTGCAGACTCCAAACCCTCCCCAGTCCCTGGCAGCCTTTGCTGTGGGACTAGGAAGTCATGCAGCAAAGTCAAAGGCACTGAGAAGCCAAAGACCTCCCCAAAAAAGCAGCAGCTCATCTCTCCTGTGAGGATGCCGTGACACAGCCTGCACTGGGACAAGCTTTTATGCTAGGCCCTCAGTGCTGAGGTGTCCTGGGTTGTGCAGCTGTTGTTAAGAAATATTTAATATTACCAATTCTAATTCTCTCACATTCATCCCCAATCTTTTTGCTCCCCATCCCAATATGAATCCTTTCTGTTTCTCCTTCTCTCAGACATGACCATGTCAATAGCCTCAGAAAGGCAGCAGCAGAGAAGCTTGCAAACTCTCTTGGCCAGTTTAGTTAGCAAGCGTAATTTTACTCTGACATGGAATAACACAAAGCTACAAACAAAGTAGTTAAGACCATATAACAATTTTAATTGCATCTCACAGAAGGACTTAACCAGGAAAGATGCAAAGGCATTTGGATGACCCAAGATCCTGGGCACTGATAGGGCTAGAGAAATCCTAGGAGTACCTTGTAATTTCTGATCCCCCATTTTCTTTTCCTAAGCAACAAAACGGTATAAATAATATGTCTTACTTTTAATATATTTAGATGTAATTCAAGGCAAATTTTTGTTACATGTGTAGCCTTTTAAACTTTATCCATGGTTCGCCTGTCTCTTTCCTTCTCTCTAGTTTAAATATTTGTTTTCCAATAAGTTAAATTATACTGGATCTGGGGTCTGAGATGTCTTTCACATTGCCTACCATAGGTAAAGATTTCTGCAACTACTTATAATTGTGATTATAAGTATTTTCATTTCACAACCAGTCCACCAGAAAAGTAGAAGCAATAACACTAATTGAATCTACTGCCCTGAATTTGCTCATGCTAAAAAAAAAGAGAAAATGATTATGTGAAATAAAAACTTTCTACTATTCCAACATATATATCTGATATGCCATTTTAACTTATTGATGAAACATATTCTTACAGTACTTAAAATGATGACGTAAGGTGTTTTAATGACTGGCACAGTGATCTTCTCTCAAGGTACTTTTCCCCTTTCTGCACCTATTTTACATCAAAAGATTGAGACATTAACATAACAGTAACTAATTTACAGTTCAAGAAACAAAATTTGTGGCAAACTTAATTCTGGATGGTCCTAGCAACTTCCTTTGATTTGCTGAGTACTCCCAGGTCTTACTGAAGTCAATGAGAACTGCAGGTGCTCTGCAACTTGCAGAATTGATCTCTTTCATATTATCAGAGACCAGCTGTTATCTAATACATATTGTACTGTATGAAAAGAGCTATTTTCAATGTTCATTGTGGTGAGAATCATTAAGGAGATTTACGTGTCAGACTTCACACATCATTAAATCAGTTCTGTACGCAAAAAAAAAAAAAAAAATAGAAGATACTTCAAATTATCTCACCAGAAAGTGTTGTGTTTGCTTCCTGCATAAGCTATCAGGAAGTGTTCACATTCTTTTCATGTACCATTATAATTTGATTTTGCATTAGGAAACAATGAAAACTGCAATATTACTTCAGAGATAACTGCAGCCCCATCCTCAAAGATGTTCAACTACTGCTCTGCTCAAGTAATTCAAGTAAATGTTCAGTAACCCAGGGATTACATATTTAATCTACCATGCCAGGCGAGAAACAGTTATCTGAATCTATCACATTCTTTTGTTCCTAATCAGCTGAACCACTTTCTGATGTTAGACAGGCATATAGTTGCACAGGCCCAAGTAATTCAGCTTTACCTTTTTGTTCACAAGTATGGAGATTAATTCCAAAAAATTCAAAATACAAGAAATAATAATAATAATAATAAAGTAGAGGGCAAATCCAAGCCGTCCCTCAGCTCAGCAAGTGAACACAACTATTCCCTCCCTGCTATTTTTTGTGGGTGTGCTCCTCCACCTGGCCCTGGCCAACATCCAGCCCATATGTGTTTACAACATACCTGCCAGAGCAGGCAGCAATAAAACACACAGGGGATGCTTCATCCCACCTTAGAGCCTTCAGAGCTTCTTCTCAAGCCCCAGCTAGCTCCTTCAGTATGGGCTTTAAGCCAGCATGCAGAAAAGTCAGCAGCAGAGGGGCTGAAGATGTCTACAGTCATCAAGGCTACCTGTGCAGCAGTAATGACTGGACCTCAGGACTAGCAAGAACACTATTTTCTCCCTACTTTTATCTGATGAGGCCAGCACTCACAGCCATCACACTTTTACACATACCTCACTGTAAGCCATCCTTCTTTCTAAACTAGGGAAGAATTAAAAATCCAACTATTCAGGCCCTTCCTTAAGGGCAGTTACTCAGTTCCACCACAATATGTAGCATGGCAATGCATCCTCATTGCAGATCTCTTCTCCTTTCCTAAGAAATTTCCTGACTGCAGCAGCTCTGCACCACAGGTCCAGGAACCGGTGCAGAGAGAGCCCACTCCCCAGAGTCACTGCCACAATCTCCACAGGAGTGGGCACTCAGCAGAGCTGAGCTGACTGTCTCCCAGCAGGACCAGGAGCACTGGTGGCTGCCCAAACCAAAGGTCCTCATTAATCTGGCCCTAGCCTGGAGCATATCTGGGCAGACTGTGCCCCACAGTCCTTAGAGGGAGACAGCACCCACACACACAGAGCTTCCTCTCTGGGAAAGCAGAGGAAAATAAACATCTGCTCTTTCACAGTTTTTAAGAACACGATCTCTAAAGACCACAAGACCACAATACTAGAAGTCAGGCAAAGACAATCCCCCAGGTAGTTATTTTTAAAATCTCATGATTTTCAATAAAAGCTCATAATTTTGAAGGTCCAACTTAGTTATATGATATTCAGTACATGTTTTAGCTTGTGCTCAGCATCACAGTGTTTGAGTGCCTTCTGGCATCGTGTTAAGCAACATAACTAACATCTGTCGGGGTTCTTTTTTTTTTTTTTTTTTTTTCCTCTCATACTCTCTATCCCTTGTCCTGGAGTGTTTCATTTAGGATAATTTTAAAGGTTTGTATTATCCAAGTCTTTGCACAAATAGGAAATGGGACTAGAAAACAAATACAACATTATGATTTACAAAGGGAAAAAAATATATATTTCCTTAGTATATATATACACATACTGCCTTCATAAAATCCTGATGGGGGATTGCCTTCCCTCAACCAATAAAAGGACAAATTTGAAGGACAATGGTGACCTTTGCCATTAAGCAAAAATTTGAATATCACTATTTTAATGTGCTTTGGGGAAGAGAAGTTGAAAGGACTACAAGAATTAATTCATTTGGATCTGGGAGGATGCAGTATCATTCCTGAGTGTTGTGCACTGGTGTCACATTTGCTAAAGCACTCTCATAGTATCACCACTGTATTAGTATTACCTGCAAATGCTAGGTAATACTAATGTCAGTTCTTATAACTATTCTCTCTGGTGTCAGAACTCCCTACTCAGGTAAAACTTCTCTTGAAGCCAGTAAGCATATAAGGACAGATGAGGAGAAAACAAAGCCTTGGAAATCTTGGAATTGTGAAAGTTAATTTATTTGACACTAGCCTTTTTATTTTCTTGATGTTTCCTTTTTCTGTCATCTACTACTGTTATGCAGACAGCGTCAGTCTCCTCACTTCATATCACAGATATGAACATCAGAAATAACAGCCTTTATACAAAAGTAAAGTTTCTGTGGTGGTTTAACCGCAGCTGTAAACACTTCCCTTAAAAAATTCTCTTTTTCATACTTGATCTGTTGTCTCCTAGTTGAAAATATCAGACACCACTGAGGCTAACAAGGTCAAGTGCTTTGAGATGGAAGCCTTTTGTACTGCTGAACAGCTGAAGGGTGCGACATATGTTTTAGGGCCCTAGCAGCTGGCTCAGTGAGAGCCTCTTGGGTCTCTTTTAATGATAAATCCAAGCCCTGCTACTTCATCTCAGCATGGAAATAGCAGTATGTTAACATTCATCCAAACCCTTGTGTCTGTCATTAACTCAGCCCTTCTACTGTAGTTACATGGCACAGCACAGCTGACATATCACCTGTCCTCCCACCTCGCAGAACAGTAGGGCAGGTTATGCATCAGTGCAGCATTTAAATGCCATTTGACTGAAAACTACTGATTACTCCACATGTTTTATGTCTCTTTTTTTTTTAATTTTCCTGAGTGCCAGATGAGCACAGTTGTTTCTTCCTTTTGTTAGTTTCCATCCTCTTCAAAAAAAAGGAAAAAGAAAAAAAGAAAAGAAAAGAAAAGAAAAGAAAAGAAAAGAAAAGAAAAGAAAAGAAAAGAAAAGAAAAGAAAAGAAAAGAAAAGGACAGAGAAAAAGTATATGAATATGAATAAAACAAACATTTCTGTAATTGTGGGAACAAATTAGCTCATAGGCTGTACAAGCCACAAAAGGTCACAAATATCCCATCAAGCCAGGCTCTGAGGAAAGAAAGAGAGCAACACATTCAGCAGTAAATGCTCTGGTGAAAAGTTTTGAAGCCACTGGTCAGAAGAGCGGAAATTTTCCCAATACTCTTCCTCCTCTAACACTCTTCAGTCCTCAACTTTATCCTTTAACAAGTGCTTTGGGATCCTTGAGGATGAAAGGTGCTATATAAATGAGAGATGTATTAATAAAACCCCCAACTGCAGTTCAGCTGCAAATGGGAGCTTCTCCAGCTCAAGGCTGGAGTAATTCTGCGAGGCAACCACAGATGGTGTGACAGATGATCTCAGCAGCCCATCCTTCTATGTTTTTTTTTAGTTTAAATTAAAACAAAAAAAAATTATAAAGCTATCTTGGCATGCTACAGATTTCAAGGGCCTTAAGTTCATCTTCAGAGCTAGCTTTGGTCCCTTTACTGCTATTCCTTGTCAGAAAGTTTTATACCTGAATCCAGCTGGGGAAAGAATGTGTATGCTAGACATTTGCTTCCACCTTGCCACAAATGGTAGGGGAGAGAGAGA
>NW_028289033.1:0-18389 GCF_059628265.1 Tinamus guttatus
GACGCCTGGGCCCCCCCCCGGACGCCTGGGCCCCCTGTGGGGTGGGGGGGGGCACCCGGACGCCTGGGCCCCTGGGGGGGAAGGACACCTGGGAGCTGGGGGGGGGGTCCTCAGAATGAGGGAGGGTCTCCAAAATGGGGGGGTCTCCAGAATGGGTTGGGGGGGGTCCCGGGGGGGGGATCTCCAGGTTGGGGGGGTCCTAGTTCAGGGGTGTCCCCAGGTTGGGGGTGTCTCCAATTTGGGGGTTCCCCAGTTCGGGGATGTCCCAGGTTGGGGGTGTCCCCAGTTTAGGGGTGTCCCCATATGGGGCGGGTCCCAGGTTGGGGGTGTCCCCAGCTTGGGGGGTCCCCAGGTTGGGGGTCCCAGTTTGGGGATGTCCCCAGTTTGGGGGGTGTCCCAGTTAAAGGGGTGTCCCCTGCTCATGGGGGTGTCCCCAGTTTGGGGGTATCCCCAGTTTGGGGGTATCCCCAAGTGTCGGGGGGTCCCAGTTCGAGGTTGTCCCTAGATTGGGGGTGCCCCAGTTTGGGGGTGTCCCCAGGTTGAGGGTGTCCCAGTTTGGGGGGTCCCATTTCGGGGTTGTCCCCAGTTCGGGGGTATCCCCAGTTTGGGGGTATCCTCAGGTTGGGGGTCCCAGTTTGGGGATGTCCCCAGTTTGGGGGTCCCAGTCCGGGGGTATCCCCAGGTTGGGGGGTGTCCCCGTTAAAGGGGTGTCCCCGGCTCATGGGGGTGTCCCCAATTCGGGGGTGTCCCCAGTTTGGGGGTATCCCCAGCTCATGGGGGTGTCCCTGGCTCAGGGGGTCCCCAGGTTGGGGGTGTCCCCAGATTGGGGGGGTCCCAGTTTGGGGGGGTCCCATTTCGGGGGTGTCCCCAGCTCATGGGGGTGTCCCCAATTCGGGGGTATCTTCGGGTTGGGGGTGTCCCCAGTTTGGGGATGTCCCCAGGTTGGGGGGTCCCAGTCCGGGGGTATCCCCAGGTTGGGGGGTGTCCCCGTTAAAGGGGTGTCCCCGGCTCATGGGGGTGTCCCCAATTCGGGGGTATCTTCGGGTTGGGGGTCCCAGTTTGGGGATGTCCCCAGTTTGGGGGTCCCAGTCCGGGGGTATCCCCAGGTTGGGGGGGGTCCAAGGTTGGGGGTGTCCCCAGTTTAGGGGTGTCCCCAGTTCGGGGGTGTCCCCAGTTCGGGGGTATCCCCAGATTGGGGGGGGGGTCCCAGTTCGAGGTTGTCCCCAGTTTGGGGGTCCCACTGCAGGGGTGTCCCCAATCTGGGGGTATCCCCAGTTCGGGGGTCCCCCCCCCGTCTCGGGGGGTCCCTTGGGCGCTCCCGGACGCCTGGGCCCCCCCCTGCAGACAAACTGGACGAGATCCTGGCGGCCGCTCAGCAGAGCATCGGCGGGGGGGGGGAGGGCCCCGCGGCCGCCCCCCCCCCTGCCCCCCCTGGCCAAGGGCCGGCCCAGGGGCTACTTCAGCCCCGAGGTGGGGGGGGCCGGACGCCTGGGCCCCTTTTTGGGGGGGGGGGGCACCTGGATGGGGGGGGGTTGGGGGACCCGGATGCCTGGGCCCCTTTTTGGGGGGGGGGGGCACCTGGATGGGGGGGGGTTGGGGGACCCGGACGCCTGGGCCCCTTTTGGGGGGGGGGGGCACCTGGATGGGAGGGGGTTGGGGGGACCCGGACGCCTGGGCCCCTTTTTTGGGGGGGGGGGGGGGCACCTGGATGGGGGGGGTAATGGGGGGTACCTGGACACCTGGGTCCCTTTGGGGGGGGGCACCTGGATGGGAGGGGGTTGGGGGGACCCGGACGCCTGGGTCCCTTTGCGGGGGGGCACTTGGATGGGAGGGGGTTGGGGGGACCCGGACGCCTGGGCCCCTTTTGGGGGGGGCACCTGGATGGGGTGGGGGGGGGCCGGACGCCTGGGCCCCTTTTTTGGGGGGGGGTGGGGGGCGCACCTGGATGGAGGGGGGTAATTGGGGGGGGTAATGGGGGGTACCTGGACACCTGGGTCCCTTTCGGGGGGGGGCACCTGGATGGGAGGGGGTTGGGGGACCCGGACGCCTGGGCCCCTTTTGGGGGGGGCACCTGGATGGGGGAGGCTGGGGGGCCCGGACGCCTGGGCCCCTTTTTTGGGGGGGGTGGGGGGGCACCTGGATGGGGGGGGTAATTGGGGGGGGTAATGGGGGGCACCTGGACACCTGGGTCCCTTTGGGGGGGGGGCACCTGGATGGGGGGGGGTTGGGGGGACCCGGACGCCTGGGCCCCTTTTTGGGGGGGGGGGGGGCACCTGGATGGGGGGGGGTTGGGGGGCCCGGACGCCTGGGCCCCTTTTTTGGGGGGGGCACCTGGATGGGAGGGGGTTGGGGGGACCCGGACGCCTGGGCCCCTTTTTTGGGGGGGCGGGGGGGCACCTAGATGGGGGGGGTAATTGGGGGGGGTAATGGGGGGCACCTGGACACCTGGGTCCCTTTGGGGGGGGGCACCTGGATGGGGGGGGGGCTGGGGGGCCCGGACGCCTGGGCCCCTTTTTGGGGGGGGGCACCTAGATGGGGGGGTAATGGGGGGTACCTGGACACCTGGGTCCCTTGGGGACACCTGGGTCCCTTGTGGGGGGGGGGGTCACCCGGACGCCTGGGCCCCTTGGGGACACCTGGGCCCCTTGGGGGGGGACCCGGACGCCTGGGCCCCTTGGGGACACCTGGGTCCCTTGTGGGGGGGGACCCGGACGCCTGGGCCCCTTGGGGACACCTGGGCCCCTTGGGGGGGTCACCCGGACGCCTGGGCCCCTTGGGGACACCTAGGTCCCTTGTGGGGGGGTCACCCGGACGCCTGGGCCCCTTGGGGACACCTGGGTCCCTTGGGGGGGGGGGGCACCCGGACGCCTGGGCCCCTTGGGGACACCTGGGTCCCTTGGTGGGGGGGGGCACCCGGACGCCTGGGCCCCTTGGGGACACCTGGGCCCCTTGGGGGGGTCACCCGGACGCCTGGGCCCCTTGGGGACACCTGGGTCCCTTGGGGGGGTCACCCGGACGCCTGGGCCCCTTGGGGACACCTGGGCCTCTTGGGGGGGTCACCCGGACGCCTGGGCCCCTTGGGGACACCTGGGTCCCTTGGGGGAGGCCGCCCGGACGCCTGGGCCCCCTTGACCAGGGCTCTGTGCCACAGGCGACCTTCGAGGGCCACCGCCTGGGGCCGGGGGGCTACGAGCGGCCGTTCCTGCCCGCCGGGCCCCCCCACGGCCTCATGCTGCGCCAGAAATCCATCGGTGAGCCCGGACGCCGGGGCCCCTTCCGGCCGGGAGCCCGCGGGGAGGGTCCCGGGGCCTCCGGACCCCTGGGCCTCCAAGGGGAGGGTCCCGGGGCCTCCAGACACCCGGGTCCCCATGGGGAGGGTCCCGGGGCCTCGGGATGCCCTGGGCCTCCATGCAGAGGGTCCCGGGGCCTCCAGACACCTGGGCCTCCATGGGGAGGGTCCTGGGGCCTCCAGACACCTGGGCCTCCATGCGGAGGCTGCTGAGACCCCCAGACGCCCTGGCCTCCATGGGGAGGGTCCCGGGGCCTCCGGACCCCTGGGCCTCCAAGGGGAGGATCCCGGGGCCTCCAGACACCCGGGTCCCCATGGGGAGGGTCCTGGAGCCTCTGGACTCCTGGGTCCCCATGGGGAGGGTCCCGGGGCCTCGGGACGCCTGGGCCTCCATGGGGAGGGTCCCAGGACCTCCAGATACCTGGGCCTCCATGGGGAGGGTCCCGGGGCCTCGGGACGCCCGGGCCTCCATGGGGAGAGTCTTGGGGCCTCCGGACACCTGGGCCTCCATGTGGAGGCTGCTGAGACCCCCAGACGCCCTGGCCTCCATGGGGAGGGTCCCGGGGCCTCGGGATGCCTGGGCCTCCATGGGGAGGGTCCCAGGACCTCCAGATACCTGGGCCTCCATGCAGAGGCTGCTGGGACCCCCAGACACCTGGGCCTCCATGGGGAGGGTCCCGGGGCCTCGGGACGCCCGGGCCTCCATGGGGAGGGTCCTGGGGCCTCGGGACGCCTGGGCCTCCATGGGGAGGGTCCTGGAGCCTCCAGACACCTGGGCCTCCATGTGGAGGGTCCTGGGGCCTCCAGACACCTGGGCCTCCATGTGGAGGCTGCTGAGACCCCCAGACGCCCTGGCCTCCATGGGGAGGGTCCCAGGGCCTCGGGACGCCTGGGCCTCCATGGGGAGGGTCCCAGGACCTCCAGATACCTGGGCCTCCATGCAGAGGCTGCTGGGACCCCCAGACACCTGGGCCTCCATGGGGAGGGTCCTGGAGCCTCCAGACACCTGGGCCTCCATGGGGAGGGTCCTGGAGCCTCGGGACGCCCGGGCCTCCATGGGGAGAGTCCTGGGGCCTCCGGACACCTGGGCCTCCATGTGGAGGGTCCTGGGGCCTCCGGACCCCTGGGTCCCCATGGGGAGAGTCCTGGGGCCTCCAGACTCCTGGGCTTCCATGGGGAGGGTCCCGGGGCCTCCATATATCCGGGTCCCCATGGGGAGGCTGCTGGGGACTCCAGACGCCTGGGCCTCCATGGAGAGGGTGCTGGGACCCCCGGACACCTGGGCCCCTTCAACCTGGGTTCCAATGGGGAGGGTGCTGGGACCCCCGGACACCTGGGCCCTTAAACATGGAACCCCATGAGGAGGGTCCCCGGGGCCTCCAGACACGCGGGCCTCCATGGGGAGGGTCCCAGGGCCTCCAGATACCTGGGCCTCCATGCGGAGGCTGCTGGGACCCCCGGACGCCTGGGCCTCCTTGGGGAGGGTCCTGGGGCCTCTGGAGCCCTGGGCCTCCATGGGGAGGCTGATGGGGCCTCCAAATGCCTGGGCCTCCATTGGGAGGGTGCTGGGATCCCCGGACGCCTGGGCCCCTTCAACCCAGGTCCCCATAGGGAGGGTCCCAGGGCCTCCAGATGCCTGGGCCTCCATGGGGAGGCTGCTGGGATCCCCGGATGCCTGGGCCCCTTAAACATGGAACCCCATGAGGAAGGTGCTGGGGCCTCTGGACGCCTGGGCCTCCACGGGGAGGGTCCTGGGGCCTCCAGACACCCGGGTCCCCATGGGGAGGGTCCTGGGGCCTCCAGACACCCGGGTCCCCATGGGGAGGGTCCTGGGGCCTCTGGATACCTGGGCCTCCATGGGGAGGGTCCTGGGGCCTCCAGACCCCTGGGCCTCCATGTGGAGGGTCCCGGGGCCTCCAGATATCCGGGTCCCCATGGGGAGGCTGCTGGGGCCTCCAGATGCCTGGGCCTCCATGGAGAGGGTGCTGGGATCCCCGGACACCGGGGCCCCTTCAGCCCGGGCCTCCATGGGGAGGCTGATGGGGCCTCCGAATGCCTGGGCCTCCATGGGGAGGGTCCTGGGGCCTCCAGACACCTGGGCCTCCATGGGGAGGCTGCTGGACCCCCCCCGGACGCCAGGGCCCCCCTCACCCTCCATCTTCCCCCTCCCAGGGGCGGCTGAGGAGGACAAGCCCTTCCTGGCCCCCCCGGGCTCGTCGGGCAAGTTCAGCCGGAGCCTCTCGGTGCCGGGGCCGGAGGAGATCCCGCCGCCTCCCACCACGTCGCCGCCGGAGCCTCCCTACAGCTCGGCCTCCAACAAGGCCGCGGCGGCGCCGCCGCCGCCATCATCGTCATCATGGAGGCCGGGCGCCGAGCTGCGCCTCTACAACCTCCCCGCGCGGCCCGGCGCCATGTACGTCCCCGCCAAGCCGCTGCGGCGCAAGGGCCCGCTGGTGAAGCAGCCCAAGGTGGAGGACGGCGACAAGGACAAGAGCTCCATCGCCATCCCCACCATCGTGGTGAAGGCGCCGTCCACCAGCAGCAGCGGCCGCAGCAGCCAGGGCAGCAGCGTGGAGGCCGAGGCGGCGCCGGAGGCCGCCCCGGCGCCGTCGTCGTCGCTCGATTTCACCTCGCAATTCGGCGCCGCGTTGGTCGGGGCGGCGCGGCGCGAGTGGCCGCCCGAGGGAGGCCGCCGCCGCTCGGCCTTGTTCCTGTCCACCGAGGAGGACGAGGAGGAGCTGGCGCCGCCGCGGCTGCGGCACTCCAAGAGCATCGACGAGGCCCTGTTCGCCGGGGAGGCCCTGGCGACGCCGGCGCCGCCGCCGCCGTCCCGCGCGTACGCCGGCTCCTACCGCCCCGCCAAGGCCGCCGGAGGGGCCTTCAGCGCCGTGCAGGCCGCGCCGCCATCTTGCGGCGCCGCAGGAGGCCGCGCCGCGGCGTGCGGAGGCCCCTCGGCCTCGCGGGCGGCCTCCCCGTCCCGATCGGTGCCGGTGTCACCTCACATGGCCCCGGTGTCACCTCACATGGCCCCGGTGTCACCGCACGTGGCCCCGGTGTCACCCCACGCGGCGCCGTCGCCTCACACGGCGCCGCCATCTTGCGCGGCGGCGCCGGCGCCTCACGCGGCGCCGCCATCTTGCGCGGCGCCGCCATCTTGCGCCGCGGCGCCGCCATCTTGCGCCATGGCGCCGTCCCCCGTGGCCGCCCCGGGCCCCCGCGGCAGCCGCCCCGCGTCCCCCCGGCACCTCCACGAGGCCGAGAAGCGGCCGGACGAGGCCAAGATGGAGCTGCACGTCCGCTTCATGGAGGACGGCGCCGCCGCCGCGGCCTCCACCGGGGCGGACGGGCTGCCCCTGCTGGCGCTGCCGCCGCCGGCGCCGTCGGTGGACGTGGAGGACGAGTTCCTGTTCGCGGAGCCGCTGCCGCCGCCGCTCGAGTTCTCCAACAGCTTCGACAAGGCCGAGGCCTCCGCGGCGGCGGGGCCTCCGCTCGACTCGACGGCCTCCAGTTTGACGTCGTACGACAGCGAAGTGGCCACGTTGACGCAGGCGGCGCCGCGCGAGCCCCACGTCAACTTCTCGGCCGTCGTGGCCTCCATCGCCATCCCGGCGGAGGCCGCCGAGGCCGTCACCGACTCGGGCATCGAGGAGGTCGACAGCCGCTCGAGCAGCGACCACCACCTGGAGACCATCAGCTCGGTGTCCACGTTGTCGCTATCGAGCGAGGGCGCCGAGCTGCTCGACACCTACGTGTCCTATTTGGATGGTCCCGTGGAGAAGGCGGCGGCGGCGCCGCGGCCGCCGCGCGCGCGGCCCTTCCCGCCGCGCCGCCCCGAGCAGCCTCCCGCCGTGGCCGCCATGAAGGCCAGCATCATCTCCGAGCTCAGCTCCAAGCTGCAGCAGATCGGAGGAGCCTCCGGAGCCTCCGGAGCCTCCGGACCGGGAACGCCGGGAGCGCCCTGGGCCCGCGGCCCCGACGGACCCGCCGGAGCCGCCGCCGCCTTCGGCCCCGAGCGCCCGGGATCGCTGGGACGGCACAGGTGGGAGCCGCCGCCTCGCGCCCTCCTTTTCCATCCTTTTCCATCTTTTCCCTCCTTTTCCCCCCTTTTTCCCTCCTTTTCCCTCTTTTTCCCTCCTTTTCCCTTCTTTTCCCTCCTTTTCCCTCTTTTTCCCTTCTTTTCCTTCCTTTTCCCTCTCCTTTCCCCTCCTTTTCCCCCCTTTTTCTCTCCTTTTCCCTCCGCTCCCTCCTTTTCCATCCTTTTCCATCCTTTTCCGTCCTTTTCCCCCTCCTTTTTCCCCCTTTTCCTTCTTTTTCCCCCCTTTTTCCCTCCTTTTCCCTCCGCTCCCTCCTTTCCCCTCCTTTTCCATCCTTTTCCATCCTTTTCCGTCCTTTTTTCCCTCCTTTTCCCTCCACTCCCTCCTTTCCCCTCCTTTTCCATCCTTTTCCATCCTTTTCCGTCCTTTTTTCCCTCCTTTTCCCCCTTTTTTCCCTCCTTTTCCCTCCGCTCCCTCCTTTCCCCTCCTTTTCCCCCTTTTTTCCCTCCTTTTCCCTCTTTTTCCCTCCTTTTCCCTTCTTTTCCCTCTTTTTCCCTCCTTTTCCCTTCTTTTCCCTCCTTTTCCCTCTTTTTCCCTCTTTTTCCCTCCTTTTCCCTTCTTTTCCCTCCTTTTCCCTCTTTTTCCCTCTTTTTCCCTCCTTTTCCCTTCTTTTCCCTCCTTTTCCCTCTTTTTCCCTCCTTTTCCCTTCTTTTCCCTCCTTTTCCCTCCTTTTCCCTCTTTTTCCCTCCTTTTCCCTTCTTTTCCCTCCTTTTCCCTCTTTTTCCCTTCTTTTCCCTCCTTTTCCCTCTCCTTTCCCCTCCTTTTCCCTCTTTTTCCCTTCTTTTCCCTCCTTTTCCCTCTCCTTTCCCCTCCTTTTCCCTCTTTTTCCCTTCTTTTCCCTCCTTTTCCCTCTCCTTTCCCCTCCCTTTCCCCCCTTTTTCTCTCCTTTTCCCTCCGCTCCCTCCTTTTCCCTCCTTTTCCGTCCTTTTCCCTCCTTTTCCCCCCTTTTCCCTCCCTTTCCCCCTTTTTTCCCTCCTTTTCCCTCCTTTTCTATCCTTTTCCGTCCTTTTTTCCCTCCTTTTCCCCCTCATTCTCCCTCGTTTTCCCTTCTTTTCCCCCTCCTCTTCCCTCCTCTTCCCCCTCCTTTTCCCTCTTTTTCTGTCCTTTTCCCTCTCCTTTTCCCTCCTTTTCCCTCTTTTTCCCTCCTTTTCCCTCCATTTCCCCCTCCTTTTCCCTCCTTTTCCACCTCCTTTTCCCTCCCTTTCACCTCTTTTCCCTCCTTTCTCCTCCCTCCTTTCCTCACACACCCAACACAAACACCCGGACACCCAACGCCCATCGCACACCCAACACGAACACCCAACGCCCCTCACACACCCAACATGAACACCCAACGCCCCTCACACACCCAACATGAACACCCAACGCCCATCACACACCCAACACGAACACCCAACGCCCATCGCACACCCAACACGAACACCCAATGCCCATCGCACACCCAACACGAACACCCAACGCCCCTCACACACCCAACACGAACACCCCACGCCCATCGCACACCCAACACGAACACCCAATGCCCATCGCACACCCAACACGAACACCCAGACAGAGCACCCAATGCCCATCGCACACCCAACACGAACACCCAACGCCCATCGCACACCCAACACGAACACCCAGACACCCAATGCCTCTCACACACCCAACACAAACACCCAATGCTCTTGGCACACCCAACACGAACACCCAGACAGAGCACCCAATGCCCATCGCACACCCAACACGAACACCCAATGCCCCTCGCACACCCAGTATGAACCCCTGCACACCCAACGCCCCTCGCACACCCAACACGAACACCCCACGCCCATCGCACACCCAACACGAACACCCAATGCCCCTCTGACACCCAAGAGGAACACCCAACACCCAATGCCCATCGCACACCCAACACGAACACCCAACGCTCTTGGCACATCCAACATGAACACCCAGACACCCAATGCCCCTCACACACCCAACACGAACACCCAATGCCCCTCGCACACCCAGTATGAACCCCTGCACACCCACCGCCCATTGCACACCCAACACGAACACCCAACGCTCCCAGCACACTCAACATGAACACCCAACACCCCTCGCACACCCAACACAAGCACCCAACGCCCCTCATACACCCAACACAAACACCTGGCCACCCAATGCCCCTCGCACACCCAACATGAACACCCAATGCCCCTCGCACACCCAACACGAACACCCAATGCTCTTGGCACACCCAACACGAACCCCCAGACAGAGCACCCAGCACCCCTCGCACACCCAACATGAACACCCAACACCCCTTGCACACCCAACACGAACCCTCGGACACCCACCACCCACCGCTCACCGCTCTCCCCCTCCGCAGGCTCCCGGACTCTCCCGCCGCCTCCACCGCCCCCAAGACCCCGCTCTTCCCGCCCTGGCTGCCCCCCAAGGCGGCACCCATGGGTGTCACCGCGGCGGGCGAGCTGGAGGTGCGGCCGGCCCTGCGCCGCGCGCCCAGCCCGGCCGCGCTCCCCAGCGAGCCCAAGGCCAGCGCGGCGCCGCCGCGACCCGCGTCGCTCCCGCTGCTCCCGGCCGCGCCGCTCTACGCGGGGCTCCTGGAGCTCCGCGGCGGCACCGGTGGCGCCTTGGGCGACCTGGCGACGCGCTCGCTGTCCCCCACGCGCTTCCTGCCGCCGCCGGACAAGCCGTTCGGCGCGAAGCCGCTGCCCTTCTGGAGCAAGTTCGACGTGGCCGACTGGCTCGAGTACCTCAACCTGGGCGAGCACCGCGAGCGCTTCCTGCACAACGAGATCGACGGCTCCCACCTGCCCTCGCTCACCAAGGAGGACTACATCGACCTGGGCGTCACCCGCGTGGGCCACCGCATGAACATCGACCGCGCGCTCAAGCTCTTCCTCGAGAGGTGATGGACGGCGCTGCCGCCCTTCCCGGCGTTCCCGGCGTTCCCGGTGATCCCGGTGTTCCCGGGAGGGGGCTGCTCCGGCGCCCGCTGCTGCTCGTGATGAGGGGTTGGGGTTGGAGATGGGGGGGGGGAAACGGGGGCGGCTGGGGACGCGGGGGGGGGCGGGCGGCGGGGCGGGTGTCCCGGCCCGTGTCGCGACGGCGAATCCGTGTCGCGATAGCAAATCCGTGTCGCGATAGCGAGTCCGTGTCGCGATAGCGAATCCGTGTCGCGATAGCGAATCCATGTCGCGATAGCGAATCCGTGTCGTGATAGCGAATCCGTGTCACGACAGCGAATCCGTGTTGCGATAGCAAGTCCATGTCGCGATAGCAAATCCGCGTCGTGATAGCAAATCCATGTCACAATAGCAAGTCCGTGTCGCGATAGGAAATCCACATCACGATAGCAAGTCCGTGTCGCGACGGCAAATCCGTGTCGCGACAGCTAATCCGTGTCGTGATAGCAAATCCACGTCGCGATAGCAAATCCACGTCATGATAGCAAATCCACGTCGCGATAGCAGACCCGTGTCGCGACAGCGGGCCCGTGTCGCGATACCAGATCCGTGTCATGATGCCAGACCCCTGTCACGACAGCAGACCCATGTCACGGTAAGAAACCAATGTCACGATAGCAGACCCGTGTTGCGATAGCAGACCCGTGTCACGATACCAGACCCATGTCGCGATAGTAGACCCGTGTCACAATACCAGACCTGTGTTGTGATACCAGACCCCTGTCGCGATAGCAGACCTGTGTCACGATAGCAAACCCGCGTTGTGACAGCAGACCCGTGTCGCGATACCAGACCCCTGTCGCGACAGCAGACCCATGTCGCGGTAGCAAACCAATGTTGCGATACCAGACCTGTGTCACGACACCAGACCCATGTCACGATAGTAAACCCATGTCACGATAGTAGGCCCGTGTCACAACACCAGACCCGTGTCACAATACCAGACCTGTGTCGTGACACCAGACCTCTGTCGCAACAGCAGACCCATGTCGCAATAGCAAACCTGTGTCACGATAGTAGACCCATGTCGCAATACCAGACCTGTTTCACGATACCAGGCCCATGTCGCAATAGCAGACCCATGTCACGACAGCAAACCCACGTCACGATAGAAGACCCACATCGTGCTAGCAAACCTGTGTCGCGATACCAGCCCCATGTCGCGATAGCAAACCCATGTCGCGATAGCAAACCCATATCGCGATACCAGACCCACATCGCGATACGGGACGCGGGTCGGGAGGACAGACCCGCGTCACAAGACAGGACTCGGACCGGGATAGCAGAGCCATGTCGCGATATGGGGCTCGGGTCGGGCGCAGGATCCGTGTCGGGATACGGGCCGCGGGTCGGGATACCGGACCCACGTCGCGATATGGGACTCGGACCACGATATCAGACCCATGTTGCGATACGGGACTCGGATCGGGCGTCAGATCCATGTCGCGATACGGGACTCGGACCAGGATACCACACCCATGTCGCGATACGGGACACGGATCGGGATACTGGACCCATGTCAGGATACGGGACTCGGATTGGGATGCCACAGCCACATCACGAAGTGGGATTCGGCCCGGGATGTTGGAGCAGCTCCGGGATGCGGGGCCTGTTTCGGGATACAGGATTTGAACCAGGATACCAGACCCATGTCACGATACGGGGCTCGGATCAGGAGGCCGGAGCGGCTCTGGAATGTGGGAGCCATTCAGGAAGATGGGATTCAGACCGGGATGCTGGAGCAGCTCTGGGATGCAGGATCCATTTCAGGATACGGGCCTTGGAACCAGGATGTCTGACTGGTTCTGGAATGCCGGACTCACGTCGGGATATGGGCCTCGAACTTCCCTGGACCTGGGCCAGGATACAGGATTCCAAGTGGGATGTGGGACCGGCTCCGGGACACTCGCCAGGATGTGGGACCCATTTTGGGATATGGGACTCGAAGCAGGATCTGGGATTGGTTTCGGGATTGGAAGCAGCTCTGGGACCCCCATCGTGATGCAGGACATTGGGCTCTATCTGGGATGAGGAACCGGCTCCAGGATTCGGGATACGTGTCAGGATACGGGATTTGACCTGGGACCCAGGACCAGCTCCGGAATTCAGGATCCGTTTAGGGATACAGGACTCAAATTGGGACATGGGAGCTGGTTTGGGATGTGGGACACGGGAGCAGCTCCAGGACATGGGATCCCCCATCAGGACATGGGATCCTCCATCGGGATAACATCAGGACACGGAATTCCCTGTCAGGACACGGGATCCCCCACCAGGACACAGGATCCTCCATTAGGACACGGGATGCTCCATTGGGATAACATCAGGATATGGGATTCCCTGTCAGGACACGGGATCCTCCACCAGGACACGGGATCCTCCATCGGGACATGGGATCCTCCATCGGGATAACATCAGGACATGGAATTCCCTGTCAGGACACGGGATCCTCCACTGGGAGACGGGATCCTCTATCGGGATAACATCAGGACACGGAATTCCCTGTCAGGACACGGGATTCCCCACCAGGACACGGGATCCTCCATCGGGACATGGGATCCTCCATCAGGATAACATCAGGACACGGAATTCCCTGTCAGGACATGGGATCCTCCATTAGGACACGGGATCCTCCATCGGGACATGGGATCCTCCATTGGGATAACATCAGGACACGGAATTCCCTGTCAGGACACGGGATTCCCCACCAGGACACGGGATCCTCCATCGGGACATGGGATCCTCCATCAGGATAACATCAGGACACGGAATTCCCTGTCAGGACATGGGATCCTCCATTAGGACACGGGATCCTCCATCGGGACATGGGATCCTCCATCGGGATAACATCAGGACACGGAATTCCCTGTCAGGACACGGGATCCTCCATCGGGACATGGGATCCTCCATTGGGATAACATCAGGACACGGAATTCCCTGTCAGGACATGGGATCCTCCATTAGGACACGGGATCCTCCATCGGGACATGGGATCCTCCATTGGGATAACATCAGGACACGGAATTCCCTGTCAGGACATGGGATCCTCCATTAGGACACGGGATCCTCCATCGGGACATGGGATCCTCCATTGGGATAACATCAGGACACGGAATTCCCTATCAGGACACGGGATCCTCCATTAGGACATGGGACCCCCCCTCCCCTCGCACAGGGCGCCTGTCCCGGGACACGCGTACATGCCAAGCACACGCGTGTGCACCGCTCTGCCCCTCCCCGTCACACACGTGTGCAATGCAGTGCACACACGTGTACCCCCCCGGTCCCATGTTGGCTTGTGCACACGCGTGTACACACATATGTGCCCATGCACACGCGTGTGCACACACATGTGCCCATGCACACGCGTGTGCAGCACCAGATGCCCCCACACGTGGCCCTGGTGCTCCCATGTCCTCAGTGTGTCACTCCCATGTCCTTAGCGTGTCACTCCTGTGTCCTTACCATGTCACTCTCGTGTCCTTATCGTGTCACTCCCATGTCCTTAGTGTGTCACTCCTGTGTCCTTAGTGTGTCACTCCTGTGTCCTTAGCATGTTTTTCTGTATTCTTTGCATCACTCCCATGTCCTTAGCGTGTCACACTCCTGTCCTTAGCATGTTTTCCCTATATCCTTTACCATCACTCCCATGTCCTTAGGCTGTCACTCCCATGTCCTGCACATATAATTCCCTTGTCCTTAGCGTGTCAATCCCATGTCCTTAGTGTGTCAATGCCATGTCCTGCACATATAATTCCCATGTCCTTAGTGCATCCCTCCTGTGTCACCAGCTGCTGCTCCTGTGTCCTTAGCGTGTCAATCCCATGTCCTTAGCGTGTCAATCCCATGTCCTTAGCGTGTCGCTCCCATGTCCTTAGCGTGTCGATCCCGTGTCCTTAGTGTGTTGCTCCCATGTCCTGGACATGTAATTCCCGTGTCCTTAGCACATCGCTCCCGTATCCTTAGCGTGTCAACCCCGTATCCTTAGCGTGTTGCTCCCTTGTCCTTAGTGTGTAGTTCCCATGTCCTGCACGTATAATTCCCGTGTCCTTAGCGTGTCGCTCCCGTGTCCCCAGCTGCTGCTCCCATGTCCTTAGCCTGTTGCTCCCGTGTCCTTAGTGTGTCAACCCCATGTCCTTAGTGTGTCACTCCCGTGTTGCTCCCGTGTCCTTAGCGTGTCAATCCCATGTCCTGCACATATGATTCCCATGTCCTTAGCGTTTCTCTCCCGTGTCCTTAGCGTGTCGCTCCCGTGTCCTTAGTGTGTCAATCCCATGTCCTTAGCGTGTCAGTCCCATGTCCTGCACATATGATTCCCGTGTCCTTAGCGTGTCGCTCCCGTGTCCCCAGCTGCTGCTCCCGTGTCCTTAGCGTGTCATTCCTGTGTCATTCCCGTGTCCTTAGCGTGTTGCTCCCGTGTCCTCAGCTGCTGCTCCCGTGTCCTTAACGTGTCATTCCCGTGTCCTTAGCGTGTCAATCCCGTGTCCTTAGCATGTCAATCCCATGTCCTGCACATATGATTCCTGTGTCCTTACCGTGTCATTCCGTGTCCTTACCGTGTCATTCCCGTGTCCTTAGCGTGTCATTCCCGTGTCCTTAGCGTGTCATTCCCGTGTCCTTAGCGTGTCGCTCCCGTGTCCCCCCCCCCCCCCGGCCTCCGGCCGTCTCTAAGGGCTCTCGTGTCGTCTCGCCTCGCCCCCCCCCCCCCCCCCACGACCCCCCCCATCCCCCCAAGAGGCAACGACCAAACACACGAATGTCTTCCAGCCCCTCCCCCCCCCGGACGCCTGGGCCCCTCCGTGGTGGCGGGTGGGGGGGGGGCGGGGCTGAAGGGGGCGGGGCTTGGGAGTGGGGGGGGGGCACCCGGGTCTCCACTGGGACCCCCCCCCCCCCAAAATCCCCCTCCCCCCATCGAACACTGTGACCTGCTGCCACCCTGGGGGGGGGGGGGGGGGAGCAGCGAGGAGGGGCCCAGGCGTCCGGGGAGGCCCCGCCCCCTCCCCATAAAAGGCGTCCGGGGAAGCCCCGCCCCCTCCCCCCAAAAAAGGCGTCCGGGACCCGCCCCCCCCCCCCCAAAAAGGACCCAGGCGTCCGGGGAAGCCCCGCCCCCCCCAAAGGGACCCAGGCGTCCGGGATCCCCCCCCCCCCCCCCAAAAAGGGCCCAGGCGTCCGGGCCCCCCCCCCCCAGCATGTCCCCCGCGCCCCCCTCCCCCCCAACCATGACAAGGACCCAGGCGCCTCCCCCCGGCCCCCCCCCCCCCCCAAAAAAAAAAGGGCCCAGGCGTCCGGGCCCCCCCCCCCCCCGCGCTCCCCGCTGCCCCGCTGCGCCCTGTATAGAGCATCCGATGTAATTACTTCATTAACGGATTTTATTTGCAAATATAAATTAACGGAGAAAGAAACAACCCCCCCCCCCCCGTGTGTGTGTGAGTGTGCAAGGGGGACGGGGGGGGGCATGTGGGGGTGTGAGGAGGGTGCAAAGGGCCGTGCAAGGGTGCAAAGAGGCCGTGCAAGGGCACAAGGGGGTGCAAAGGGCCGTGCAAGGGCACAAGAGGGTGCAAAGGCCCGTGCAAGGGCACGAGGGAGTGCAAAGGGGCCGTGCAAGGGTGTGAGGAGGGTGCAAAGGGGCGTGCAAGGGCACGAGCGGGTGCAAAGGGTCGTGCAAGGGCAGAAGGGGGGGTGCAAAGGGCCGTGCAAGGGTGTGAGGAGGGTGTGAGGGGGTGCAAGGGCACGAGGGGGTGCAAAGGGGCGTGCAAGGGTGCAAAGGGTCGTGGAAGGGCATAAGGGGGTGCAAAGGGCCGTGCAAGGTGTGAGGGGGTGCAAAGGGTCGTGCAAGGGCACGAGCGGGTTGCAAAGGGCCGTGCAAGGGCAGAAGGGGGGTGCAAAGGGGCTGTGCAAGGGTGTGAGGAGGGTACAAATGGCCGTGCAAGGGCACGAGGGGGTGCAAAGGGGCGTGCAAGGGCAGAAGGGGGGTGCAAAGGGCCGTGCAAGGGTGTGAGGAGGGTGTGAGGGGGTGCAAGGGCACGAGGGGTGCAAGGGCACAAGAGGGTGCAAAGGCCCGTGCAAGGGCACGAGGGAGTGCAAAGGGGCCGTGCAAGGGTGTGAGGAGGGTACAAATGGCCGTGCAAGGGCACGAGGGGGTGCAAAGGGGCGTGCAAGGGTGCAAAGGGTCGTGGAAGGCACAAGGGGGTGCAAAGGGCCGTGCAGGGGTGTGAGGAGGGTGCAAAGGGCCGTGCAAGGGCACGAGGGGGTGCAAAGGGCCGTGCAAGGGCACAAGAGGGTGCAAAGGCCCGTGCAAGGGCACGAGGGGGTGCAAAGGGGCGTGCAAGGGTGCAAAGGGCCGTGCAAGGGCATAAGGGGGGTGCAAAGGGCCGTGCAAGGTGTGAGGAGGTGCAAAGGGCCGTGCAAGGGCACGAGGGGGTGCAAGGGGGCGTGCAAGAGTGTGAGGAGGGTGCAAAGGGCCGTGCAAGGGCACGAGGGGGTGCAAAGGGGCGTGCAAGGGTGCAAAGGGCCGTGCAAGGGCACAAGAGCGTGCAAAGGGGCCGTGCAACGACGCACCCGGGCTCTTGCACACGAGCGTGCGCGGCCGCTTGTGCACGTGGAGGGCTGGGGGGGGGGGAGCCCCGCCCCGCCGTGACGCGCCGAGGAGAAGCCCCGCCCCCTTGCATTGGCCTGCGTTGACCACGCCCCCTCCACGCGACCGGCCGCTCGGCCACGCCCCCACCTAGCGCCCCCGCCCCCCGCGTGGCAGCCACGCCCCCCGTTGTTTTGGCCCCGCCCACTTCTTTGGCCCCGCCCCCGGCTAGGCGCTCGATCCCGCCTCCTTCCCCCACTCCCCTCCCACGTGGCCCCGCCTCCGGCTGCGGCCACGCCCCCTTGGCTCCACCCCAGGCCGTAGCCCCGCCCGCTGCTGAAGCCCCGCCCCCGCAGAGAGCCCGACGTCCAGGACACGCCCCCCACAGCCCTATATAAAGGGGCGGGGGAACCTAATAGGAGTCCCTGCTCACCCTATAGGCAACCCCTATGCTATAGGGGCTCCCCACCCTATAGGGGACCCCATACACACCCTATTGCCCCCCAAGCCATAAGGGAACCCCCTATATCTCCCCACCAGGGGTTCCCCCCACCCTATAGGGGACCCCCGCACCATAGGACCCCCCCATTATGTCCCCTATGCCATAAGGGATCCACTTGTGCCCCATAGAGAGGCCACAGGGTCCCCCTGCCCCATAGGACCCACTCTTTACCCCTTGTATGGATCTCTCTGCCCCATAGGGGACACCCCACACAGCCTATTGCCCCCCAAGCCATAAGCGGGGAGCCTCCTATATCCCCACCAGGGGGTTCCCCCCACCCTATAGGGGACCCCCGCACCATGGGACCCCCCCCTTATGTCCCTATGCCATAAGGATCCACTTGTGCCCCATAGAGGGCCCAGAGGGTCCCCCTGCCCCATAGGACCCACCCTTTACCCCCTATATGGATCTCTCTGCCCCATAGGGGATGCCCACTCTATAGCGGACCCCCCCACACAGCCTATTGCCCCCCAAGCCATAAGCGGGGAGCCTCCTATATCCCCACCAGGGGTTCCCCTGCCCTATAAGGGACCTCCTCACCATAGGACCCCCCCCTTATGTCCCCTATGCCATAAGGATCCACTTGTGCCCCATAGAGAGCCCACAGGGCCCCCCTGCCCCATAGGACCCACCCTTTACCCCTATATGGATCTCTCTGCCCCATAGGGGACCCCCACCCTATAGGGGACCCCCTCACCATAGGACCCCCCCCAATATGTCCCCCATGCCATAAGGGATCCATTTGTGCCCCATAGAGAGCCCACAGGGTCCCCCTGCCCCATAGGACCCACCCTTTACCCCCTATATGGATCTCTCTGCCCCATAGGGGACACCCACACAGCCTATTGCCCCCCAAGCCATAAGCGGGGAGCCTCCTATATCCCCACCAGGGGTTCCCTCCACCCTATAGGGGACCTCCTCACCATAGGACCCCCTCATTATGTCCCTATGCCATAAGGATCCATTTGTG
>NW_028289034.1:0-34848 GCF_059628265.1 Tinamus guttatus
CATCCCATCCATCCCATCCATCCCATCCGTCCCATCCACCCCATCCATCCAGCCACCCCGTTCTCAGCTACCCCATCAGTCCCATTCCATCCCATCTGTCCCATCCATGCCATTCACCCCATCCATTCCCATCCATCCATCCAGCCATTCCATCCATCTCCCGTCCATCCCATCCAGGCCCCCCACCCCCCCCCCCCCCCCCCCCCCCCCCCCCCCCCCCCCCCCCCCCCCCCCCCCCCCCCCCCCCCCCCCCCCCCCCCCCCCCCCCCCCCCCCCCCCCCCCCCCCCCCCCCCCCCACCCCCCCCCCCCCCCCCCCCCCCCCCCCCCCCCCCCCCCCCCCCCCCCCCACATCCCCCCCTCCACCCTCCCCTCACCCCCCCCATCCATCCAGCCCCCCCGTCAGCTACCCCCTCCGTCCCCTCCCTCCCCTCTGCCCCCTCCCTCCCCATCCCCCCCCCTCCCTCCCCCTCCCCTCCCCCCCTCCCTCCACCGTCCCTCCCCCCCCCCGCCCACCCCCCATCCACCCGTTCAGCTACCCCATCCATCCCATCCATCCCATCTGTCCCATCCATCCCATCTGTCCCATCCATCCCATCCGGCTGCCCTGGCCGGCTGCCCCATCCATCCCATCCGTCCTGTCCGTCCCATCCATCCCATCCAGCCATCCCATCCCTTCCATCCGCCCCATCCATCCCTTCCAGCCACCCCATCCATCTCTCTATCCATCCGCCCCATCCGGCTCTCCATCCACCCACCTCATCCATCCATCGGCCCCATCCACCCCTCCATCCATCCCTCTGCACCCACCCCTCCTCCCGTCCTTCCTCGCCCTCCTCCTCCTCCTCGGCCGCACCTGGGTGATGCAGGCGCCCGTGAAGGCCACCACGACGGCCACCACGTTGACGGTGAGCTGGAACTGCAGGAACTTGGCGATGCTGTCGTAGACGTTGCGGCCCCACATGACGGCCTTGACGATGCTCGAGAAGTTGTCGTCCGTGAGGATGATGTCGGACGCCTCCTTGGCCACGTCCGTGCCCGCGATGCCCTGGGGGGACAGGGGGGCACCGTGACACGGGGGGCCCTGGGGGCACAAAGAGGGGGTGCTCAGGGGACCTGGTGGGGGGACAAGGGGGGACAGGGCAGCCCCCAAAACAGGGGACCCCGGGATGGGGATGGAGGCAACTTGGGGAGGCCCCCAAGATGGATGGAGGCCCCCAAGGTGGGGCCGGGGGCGTCTCAGGGCCAGGAACAAGGGGGGGATCCCCGTTTTTGGGGCCGGGTACCATGGCGAAGCCGACGTCGGCCTTCTTGAGCGCGGGGCCGTCGTTGGTGCCGTCCCCGGTGACGGCCACCACCTGCCGCTGCTCCCCGAGGGTGCTGTCGATGATGCCTGGGGACAGGGGGGGCGCTGGGGACCCCGAACGCCCCCCGACCCCCCCGCGGGCCCCAGAGCCCCCCGCGCAGCCGCCTCGTCCCCCCGAACACCCCCCCAATGTCCCCCAAATGTCCCTGCACCTGCTCGAGACCTCCCCGTGCCCCAAATACCCCCACGCACCTCCCAAATGCCCCCTAAATGCCCCCTCACAACCCAATTCCCCCTGCACGCCCTAAATACTCCCCTGCACCCCCCACGGGCCCCCTAGGTACCCCCCGAACGCCCCCCAAATACCCCCCTGCATCCCCTAAATGCCCCCTGCACCCCCTAAATGCCCCCTGCATGCCCTAAATGCCCGCTCCACGCCCTAAATACTCCCCTGCACCCCCCAAGGGCCCCCTAAATACCCCACAAACGCCCCCCAAACACCCCCTGCACCCCCTAAACACCCCCTGCACCCCCTAAATGCCCCCTGCACCCCCAAATGCCTGCTCCATGCCCTAAATACTCCCCTGCACCCTGCAAGGGCCCCCTAAATACCCCCCGAATGCCCCCGGAACACCCTCTGCACCCCCTAACCGCCCCCTGCACCCATTAAATGCCCCCTGCACCCCCCCCGGCCCCACCTTTGACCAGCGTGTGCTTGTCGGCGGGGACGAGCGCGCCAGCACGCGCAGCCGGGGCCAAACCTTGTCCAGCCGCTCCTGCTCCACCTGGGGGGCGCGGGTGACCCCCGGCCGGGGCTGCCCCGGCTCCCGCTGCGCCCCCGGCCCCGCGTCCTGCCCCTTCGTCCCCATGTCCTGCCCCTCCGTCCCCACGTCCCCCTGCTCCGTCCCCACGTCCCGCCGCTCCGGCCCCACGTCCTGCTGCTCCGTCCCCACGTCCCGCTGCTCCGTCCCCACGTCCCCCCACTCCAGCCCCACGTCCCCCTGCTCCAGCCCCACGTCCTGCCCCTCTGTCCCCACGGCCCCCTGCTCCGTCCCCACGTCCCGCCACTCCGTCCCCTGCGTCCCACCGCTCCGGCCCCGTGGTCCCCCCGGGCCCCGTCCGTGTCCCCACCCCGGTCCCGCCTGGGCCACTCAGAGTCTCCCACGTCTCTCATTGACTCCCAGTGTCCCCCACGCCCCAGCCCAGCTGCGCCCTCCCCTCTCAGTGTCCCCAGTGTCCCCAATGTCACCCAGTGTCTCCCAGCGTGACCCAGTGTGACCCAGTGTCACCCAGTGTCACCCAGTGCCACTCAGTGTCTCCCCTGTCTCTCATTGACTCCCACTGTCTCCCAGTGCCCCAGCCAGCTGCGCCCTCCCCTCTCAGTGTCCCAATGTCACCCACTGTCCCCCACGCTGCCCCTTCCTCTCCCAGCGTCACCCAGTATCACCCACTGTCACCCAGTGTCACCCACTGTCACCCAGCATCACCCAGTGCCACTCAGAGTCTCCCACGTCTCTCATTGACTCCCAGTGTCTCCCAGTGCCCCAGCCCGGCTGCGCCCTCCCCTCTTGGTGTCCCCAGTGTCCCCCCTGTCCCCGCTGTCCCCGCTGTCCCCGTGTCCCCGCTGTCCCCGCGTCCCCGGCGTCCCCGCTGTCCCCGCTGTCCCCGCTGTCCCCGTGTCCCCGCTGTCCCCAGCGTCCCCGCTGTCCCCGTGCCGCAGCCCCGCTGTCCCCGCTGTCCCCGGTGTCCCCGCTGTCCCCGTGTCCCCGGTGTCCCCACTGTCCCCGCTGTCCCCGCTGTCCCCGTGTCCCCGCTGTCCCCGCGTCCCGCGCCCACCTCGCCCTTCTCGTTGCGGATGCGCCGGTTGAACTCCCGGCCCTCCAGGCACAGCCAGTCCTCGCCGGCGGGCAGGATGCCGCACTTGGCCGCGATGGCGCGCGCCGTGTTCAGGTTGTCCCCGGTCACCATGCGCACCGTGATGCCGGCGCGCTGGCACTTGCGGATGGCCTCGGGCACCTGCGCCCCGGGGTCCCCCCGCAATGTGCCCAGTGTCCCCGAATCTCTTCAACGCACCCCGGGGGTCCCCCATGTCCCCAACGTCCCCCATGTCCCTCCCACCTGCTCCCAATGTGCCCCTTGTCCCCATGTCCCCCACATGCCCTGAGTCCCCATGCCCTCCATGTCCCAAACGTCGCCCTTATCTCCCCAACGTCCCCTGTGTCCCCCATGTCCCCATCACCCTGCGGGTGCCCCGTGTCCCTCGTGTCCCCCCTATCTCCCCGTGTCCCCCATGTCCCCCCTATCTCCCCATGTCCCTCATGTCCCCCCTACCCCCCCGCGTCCCCCCGCAGGTGCCCCCCGCGCACCTCGGGCCGCACGGGGTCCTCGATGCCCACCACGGCGATGCAGGTGAGCTCTCCCACCACGGCGGCCTCGTCGTCCCAGGGCGGCTCGGGCGCGGGCGGGAAGTCGCGGAAGGCCAGGACGAGCGTGCGCAGCCCGGCGGCCGCCATGGGCTCCACCACGGAGCGCGCCACGGCCTCGCGCTCGGCCGGGCCCAGCGCGCGCGCCTCCCCGCCGCCCCCCAGGATGGAGCAGCACCTGCGGGGGACGGGACACGGGGATGGCCAGGGGACACGCGGGCTGCCTGCGTGGGAGGGGGCGGCCCGGGAGGGGCCCAAGGGTGCTGGGGGACCCAATGGGTGTTGGGGAGTCCCATAAAGTCCCTGTGGGTGCTGGGGGAGCTTGATGGGTGCTGGGGGCTCCCGTAAGGTGCCCGTGGGCGCTGGGGGACCCTACGGGTGCTGGGGAGCCCCATAAGGTGCCCGTGGGTGCTGGGGGGGCCCTATGGGTGCTGGGGGCTCCCATAAGGTGCCTGTGGGTGCTGGGGGGCCCTATGGGTGTTGGGGACTCCTGTGAGGTGCCCGTGGGGGCTGGGGGGGCTTGATGGGTGCTGGGGAGCCCCATAAGGTCCCCATGGGTGCTGGGGGACCCTACGGGTGCTGGGGAGCCCCATAAGGTGCCCGTGGGTGCTGGGGGGGCCCTATGGGTGCTGGGGAGCCCCATAAGGTGCCCGTGGGTGCTGGGGGGGCCCTATGGGTGCTGGGGAGCCCCATAAGGTGCCCGTGGGCGCTGGGGGACCCTACGGGTGCTGGGGAGCCCCATAAGGTGCCCGTGGGCGCTGGGGTTCCCTATGGGTGCTGGGAGTCCCTATGGGTGCTGGGGAGCCCCCATAAGGTCCCCGTGGGCGCTGGGGGGCCCCGATGGCTGCTGAGGGGTCCCATAAGGCCCTTGGAGACCCTTCCCTAGGGGTTCCCATCCCCATAGTGTCCCCAGGGGTCTCCTGAGGGCAGTTTTGGGGAGCTGAGGATCACCCACACCTACCCGGGAGGCTTTTGGAGCCCCTTTTTTGGGGGTTCCCCAAGTGCCCCCAACCCTGTGGTGTCCCCAGGGGTCTCCTGAGGGCAGTTTCAGGATGCAGAGCCCCATCCTCAGTGCCCAGGAGGCCCCTGGAGCCCCTTCCCTCGGGGTGCCCGTCCCCAGGGGGGTCCTAGGGGCAGTTTTGGGGTGAGCCCCATCCCCAGGAGGCCCGTGCGCCCCTTCCCTTGGGCTCCCCATCCGCAGGGGGGTCCTAGGGGCAGTTTTGGGGTGAGCCCCATCCCCAGGACGCCCGTGCGCCCCTTCCCTTGGGCTCCCCATCCGCAGGGGGGTCCTAGGGGCAGTTTTGGGGTGAGCCCCATCCCCAGGAGGCCCGCGCGCCCCTTCCCTTGGACTCCCCATCCCCAGGAGGGTCCTAGGGGCAGTTTTGGGGTGAGCCCCATCCCCAAGAGGCCCTTGGAGCCCCTTCCCTCAAGGTGCCCGTCCCCAGGGGGGGTCCTAGGGGCAGTTTTGGGGTGAGCCCCATCCCCAGGACGCCCGTGCGCCCCTTCCCTTGGGCTCCCCGTCCCCAGGGGGGGTCCTAGGGGCAGTTTTGGGGTGAGCCCCGTCCCCAGGACGCCCGCGCGCCCCTTCCCTCGGGGTGCCCGTCCCCGCGGGTCCCCCCGCGCCCCGGGAGCAGACTCACTTGCGCAGCAGGATCTCGGAGGCGCCCTTGCTGTAGAGGCGGAAGCCGCCGGCGGGCAGGCGCGTCACGGTGCTCATGGACTTGCGCACCGAGTTGAAGGTGTAGACCTTGTGCAGCCGCTCCTCGGGCACCTGCGCCCGCACGGCCTCGTAGTCGCGCCGCAGCGCCAGCACCAGCCCCAGCAGCGCGCACTCCGTCTTGTTGCCCACCTGCCGCGGGAGCCCCCCGGCCGCCTCGGGGGGCTGAGGGGACGGGGAGCTCGAGGGGGGCTCGAGACGCCCCCAGCGCCCGCGCCGGGGGCTCCAGCCCACCCAGAGGGGCGCGAGGGAGCCCCAAAGGGGCTCAAGGGGCACCCAGAGGGGCTCGAGGGGCTCCCAAGGGGCTTCAGGGGCTCCCAAGGGGCTTGAGGGGCACCCACGGGGTCTCAAGGGCCAACCAAGGGGCTTGAGGGCCACCCAAAGGGGCTCCCAAGGGGCTCAAGAGCCACCCAAAGGGGCTCGAGGGGCTCCCAAAGGGGCTCAAGGGCCACCCAAAGGGGCTCAAGGGTCACCCAGAGGGGCTCGAGGGGCTCCCAAGGGGCTCCCAAGGGGCTCGAGGGTCACCCAAAGGGGCTCGAGCGTCACCCACAGGGGCTTGAGGGGCTCCCAAGGGGCTCGAGGGGCACCCAGAGGGGCTCAAAGGCCAACCAAGGGGCTTGAGGGCCACCCAAGGGGGCTCAAGGGCCAACCAAGGGGCTCAAGGGGCACCCAAAGGGGCTCGAGGGCCACCCAAAGGGGCTCAAGAGCCACCCAAAGGGGCTCGAGGGCTTCCCAAAGGGGCTTGAGGGCCACCCAGAGGGGCTCAAGGGGCTCCCAAGAGGCTCGAGGGGCTCCCAAGGGGGCCTGAGAGACACCCAAAGGGGCTCCTGATGGGTCTGCAGGGATCCCAGCCTCCCCAAGGGGTCTCAAGGGCCACCCAGAGGGGCACAAGGGGCTCCCAAGGGGCTCCCAAGGGTTCTCCAGGGCCCCTTGAAGGGTCTCAGCTCCCCCAAGGGGCCTCAAGGGCCACCCAGAGGGGTCTCAAGGGCCTCTTCAAGGATACCGGGGGTCTCAAGGGCCACCTCGAGGGTCTCAAGCCCATCCAAACATCTCTGAAGGGTCTCGGGGGGCCTTGGGGAAGATCTTGAGGGGACCCTCGAGCCGTATAAAGGTGCTTTCAGGGGCCACCTCGAGGGTCTCAAGCCCACCCAAACATCTCTGAAGGGTCTTGGAGAAGATCTCGAGGGGTCTTAAGGGGCCCTTGAGGCGTCTCCAGGTCCCTGCAGGGCCACCCGCCCGCGCGGGGGTCCCCGCTCCACCCGCGGGTGCCCACCAGGATCTTGGTGGTGTAGGCGCTGTTGATGGCGATGGCCTGGACGAGCAGGTCGAGCGTGCGGGGGGCGATGCTGGCGGGCTCGGGCGGCGCGCGGAAGTGCGTGTCGCCCACGAAGGCCTGCACCACCGTCATGCGGTTGGTGGTGAGCGTGCCCGTCTTGTCGGAGCAGATGGCCGTGGCGTTGCCCATGGTCTCGCAGGCGTCCAGGTGCCGCACCAGGTTGTTGTCCCGCATCATTTTCTGGGATCGGCGGGGAGGGGACGGGGAGGCCACGGGAGCGGGGGAGACAGGGGGGCGGGGGACGAGATGAGCTCGGAGGGTGGAGGGAGGAAGAGCCGGGGGAGGAAGAGCTGCGGGGAGGGGGGAGCTTGTAGGAGGGAGCGAAGGGCACCGGGAGGCGGAGGACGGAGAGGTGGATCCAGGGGGGCAAGAGCTCGGAGGAAGGGTGGGAAAAGAGCCGGGCGGGTGGTCAAGGGACGGAGGAGCAGGGGGGCCAGGCGGGCTCGGCGGGACGGACGCGCTGAGGGATGGAGGAGCGGAGGAGACGGACAACCCTGGAGGACGGGAAGAGGCTGGAGGAGCAGACGGACGGACGGGGAGACGGAGGAGCGGACGGACGGACAGAGGAGCCCAGGGAAGGGGCTGATGGAGGGAGGGACGAGCTCGGATGGAGGGAGGGATGGGACGATGAGCTCGGAGCAGAGCGGGCGGCCGGGGACGGACACCAGGACGGGGCCGGGCGGCCACTGACCTTGACGGAGTAGGCGAGGGAGATGGTGACGGCCAGCGGGAGCCCCTCGGGGACGGCCACCACGAGGACGGTGACGCCGATGATGAAGAACTTGACCCAGTACTGCACGTACACGGGGGTGCACTCGGCCAGCCAGGCCCGGCCCTGCACCACGAAGGTGTCGATGACGAAGTAGAGCACGAGGATGATGACGGTCACCGCCGACATGAGCAGCCCTGCCGCACAGCGGGTCCTCAGGCACCCGGAGCCCGGGAGCCCCCTCGGCCGCGCGGGATCCTGAAGGGATCCGGGGATCCCCCCCGAAGGTCCCAGGCGCCCGGGGGGTTTGGGGAACTGAGGTCCCTCCCGCGCCTGCGGCGAGGGGCCCCGGCGTCCGGGGCGCACCTGCCTTGCCGATCTGCACGGCCAGCTTGGTGAGCTTGCCCTGCAGCACCGACTTCTCCTTGCGCGCGCCGCCGCTCCGCTTGCGCTCGCGCTCCTCCGCGTCGCCGCCCTCGGCGCTCTTCAGCGGCTGCATCTCCACGGCCACCGCCCCGTCCTGCTGCTTGGCTGCAGACACCGTGTCGGAGGGCCCAGGCGTCCGGGCGGGCCCCCGCTGCCCCCGCGCCGCCCCGGGGCCCAGGCGTCCGGGGTACCTTTGTTCTGGATGGCGTCCACGGCCCCGTCCTGCGCTTTCCCTGCGGCACGAGGAGGGACGGCGGTGACATTAGACAGGACGGAACGCGACGGGGGAGGATGGGGACCCCCCACCCCGTTATCCGCCCGTCCAGAGTCACTCCGGCTCCCAGAACCCGCCTAGGTTCCCTGGCAACCTCCGATCTGCCTCGGGTCAGCGTAGAGGAGGAGGAGGAGGCAAGGCGGGAGGAAGGTCTGGGCTCCAGCCAGTCACTCCGGATCAAGGCCATCCAAGTTGGGAAAATAGGCTAAGGTCAGAGACAACGCGGAGTCGCTCCGGATTGGGATGAGACTCAAAGGGGTGGTTGAAACCCAACCAAGATCAACCCGGAATCAACGTGGAGTCGCTCCGGAGTGGGACAAGAGCCCAATGAGTGGTTGAAACCCGACCGAGATCAATCCGGAATCAACGCGGAGTCGCTCCGGAGTGGGACAAGACCCTAGTGAGTGGTTGAAACCCGACCGAGATCAATCCGGAATCAACGCGGAGTCGCTCCGGAGTGGGACAAGACCCTAGTGAGTGGTTGAAACCCGACCGAGATCAATCCGGAGCCAATCCAGACTCGCCCAAGGTCTCATTTCCACTCTGGGTTGGGGAGGATCCGGCCCGGGCGGATCCTGGAGCTGCTCCGGGACGGAGGAAGCTCTTGGCTCCATCCAGAGTCGCTCCGGCTCGGTCCCACGAGGGGACGGAGCCGAAAGGGGAGGCCACACACGCCAGGGACAGAGGGACGACGTGGGGACGGACGGGGGACATCGGACCCACCCTTCTTGTCCTTCTTGTCCTCCTCCTCGCCGCCGGCGCCCAGCAGGGTGAAGATGATGCCGGTCTGTGAGTTGACGCCCACGGCCGTCACCACCATCCTCCCCGAGCCCTCCATGACGTGGGTGCCTGCGCGGCGCGGACGGAGCGCGCGGTCACGGACGGGGGGTGGCCGCGGGGGCCGCCCGGACGCCGGGGCCCGCCGCCTCACCCGAGAGCAGCATGGGGTCCTTGTCGACCGCCTTGCGCACGTGGTCGGACTCGCCCGTCAAGGCGCTCTCGTCGATCTTCAGGTCGTTGCCCTGGATGAGGATCCCGTCCGCCGGGAGCAGGTCGCCTGCGGGCCGGGCGGGCGGCGTCACCGCCGGGGGTCCCCGGGGACGGGGACGCGGCGGCGGCAGCGGCGGCACTCACCGTACTTGACCTGGGCCACGTCGCCCACCACGAGCTCGGCCACGGGCACCTGCAGCTGGCGGCCGTGGCGCACGACGGAGAAGCGCTGCTCCTGCTCGATGCGGCTCTGCAGCCCCCGGAACTGGCGCTCCTTGCTCCAGTCGTTGAAGGCGGTGACGAGGACGACGCAGGCCACCGAGAGCAGGATGGCGGCGCCCTCGATCCAGCCGGCCTCCGCCTCGCCCTCGTCCTCCGCGCCCCCCGACACGGGGCCGCAGGCTGCGGGGACCACGCGGGGACAACGTCGGCCCCGGGGGGACGGAGCCGCGCGGGACGGGCCAGCGGGGACACCGAGGACACGGAGGACGGGGACACGGAGGTGGGATGCAGAGGACATGGGGACGGGACACGAGGGAGGGACAGGGACATCGGGGCGTGGACACATGGGTTGTGTCCCCATCCTTCAGGCTCGTCTCAAGGGACACGGTGGGATGGGGACAGGGAAGGGAACAAGCCTGAGGGCCGGGGACACGGTGGACACGGCAGGATCGGGGCGCAGGGGACAGGCCAGACGATGGGGACTCCGAGGACACGGCGCGACGGGGACACTGGGGAGAGAGGGGCAGCCCCGGGGTCCCCCCCGCGCCCCCCGGCGTCCCCCCACCTTCGGCGTCACCGCTGGGGGGGGTGTAGAAGGAGAGCCCCAGGGAGACGACGGCGGCCACCTCGAGGATGATGAGGGTGACGTCCTGCAGCGCCTCCCACACCAGCTCCGCGAAGCTCTTGGGCCGCTTCGGGGGGATCCAGTTCTGGCCGAAGACCTGGCGGCGCCGCTCCAGCTCCGCCGGCCCCTCCGCCAGCCCTGCGCGGCGGGAGGCGCCCGGACGCCTGGGTCCCCCCTGCCCCGCGCGCCCGGACGCCCGGGCCCCTGCGGCGGGGTCCCTGGGATGGGGGTGCTTAGGGAGCCCCAAAGTGGGGCAGAGACGTCCCCGGGGGTGACCCCGCTTGGACACCGGGGTCCCCGGGGGACACTGGGGCCCTGGGGGTTCCCCACGCAGATGCTGGGGCCCATAGAGGACACTGAGGTCCCTGAGGGCACCCCCATCCAGTCACCAGGGTCCCTGAATGGGGACACAGAGGTCCCTGGGGACGTCCCCAACTGGATTTTGGGGTCCCTGAGCGTCACAGAGGTCCCTGGGTGGCCCTGCCCTGTCACCGGGGTCCCTCAACGGGGACACAGAGGTCCCTGGGTGGCCCTGCCCTGTCACCAGGGTCCCTGGGTGGCACGCAGAGGTCCCTGGGGACATCCCCAACTGGATTTTGGGGTCCCTGAGGGTCACAGAAGTCCCTGGGTGACCCTGCCCTGTCCCTGGGTGGCACGCAGAGGTCCCTAGGGACGTCCCCAATGGATTTTGGGGTCCCTGGGTGGCACACAGAGGTCCCTGGGTGGCACACAGAGGTCCCTGGGGACGTCCCCAACTGGATTTTGGGGTCCCTGGGTGGCACGCAGAGGTCTCTGGGGACGTCCCCAACTGGATTTTGGGGTCCCTGGGTGGCACGCAGAGGTCCCTGGGTGGCCCTGCCCTGTCCCTGGGTGGCACGCAGAGGTCCCTGGGGACGTCCCTGTCCCCTGTCCCATTACCAGGCTCCCCAGGGATGTCCCCGCCCTGGGGACAAGGACGCCCCGTCCCGTCCCGCGGGTACCTTCGGTGGGGGAGGTCCGGAGGCGGCGGCAGAGCCCGTGCACGTCCCCGTAGTCCTCGCGCAGCCTGAGCAGGGCCTCGGCGCCGCGCAGCTCCATGAGCGCCCGCAGCTCCGGCACGGAGCAGCCGAACCCCCGCGCCCCGGCGGCCCCCGCGCTGTTGGCCACGTCCCCCATGGCGGCGCCGGCCTGCGGGGACGGGGACACGGGGACACGGCTGAGGGACGCGGGATGTGGCCTGGGGACACAGGGGCTGAGGGTGTGGGGCTGGCAATGGGGACACGGCTTGGGGACGGCGCTCAGGATGTAGAGCTGGCAATGGGGACATGGGACACGGCTTGGGGACAGCGCTGGGGATGTGGGGCTGGCAATGGGGACACGGGACACGGCTTGGGGATGGCGCTGGGGATGTAGAGCTGGCAATGGGGACACGGGACACGGCTTGGGGACTGCACTGGGGATGTGGGGCTGGCAATGGGGACACGGCTTGGGGACAGCACTGGGGATGTGGGGCTGGCAATGGGGACATGGGACACGGCTTGGGGACAGTGCTAGGGACTTGGGGTTGGTAATGGGGACGCAGGGCACGGCTTGGGGACAACACAGGGGACACAGGGACAGCACTGGAGACACGAGGCACAGCTCGGAGGTGGCGCTGGGCACGTGGGGCAGCTGGTGGGGACATGGGACACGGCTTGGGGACGGCGCGGGGACACAGACCCAGCCTGGGGACACCACTGCAGATGTGGGGCACAACCAGGGACAAGGAGGTGGCGGCTGGGACATAGGACACAGGACACGGGACACGGCTTGGGGACGGCGCTGGGACACAGACCCCCCCCCGGCTGGGACACGGGACACGGGACACGGCTTGGGGACACCACGGGGCGCCGCGGGGGGTCTCACCTGCTCAGCGGTGACGGCGGCGGTGACGATGGCGGCGGTGCCGGCGCCCGGGGGGGGTCATGCCGGGGGACCCCCCCTCGCAGGTCACGCACCCCCGTGGGGGGGCCAGGCCATGGGGGGGGGGTCAGGGGCTGCCGCCCCCCGAGCCCGGGCCACACCTGGGGGGGCACCGAGGTCCCCCAGTGCCACCAGGGACCCCCTGGCGCCCCCAGTCACTGCTGGGGACCTCGGGAACCCCCCGTGGATCCCGGTTACCTCGGAAATCCCTGGCTCTCCGAGCGCTCCCGGTCGTTCCCAGTCACCTCGGACATCCCAGCTCCCTCACTGCTCCCGGCCCCCTCAGCCATTCCCGGTCGCTCTCGATCTCCTCACACATTCCCGGTCGCTCCCGGTCCCCTCACACATTCCCGGTCATTCCCAGTCTCCTCACACATTCCCGGTCCCCTCACACATTCCCAGTCATTCCCAGTCTCCTCACACATTCCCGGTCGCTCCCGGTCTCCTCACACATTCCCAGTCTCCTCACCCATTCCTGGTCATTCCCGGTCTCCTCACCCATTCCCGGTCATTCCCGGTCTCCTCACACATTCCCAGTCTCCTCACACATTCCCGGTCGCTCCCGGTCTCCTCACACATTCCCGGTCTCCTCACACATTCCCGGTCATTCCCGGTCTCCTCACCCATTCCCGGTCGCTCCCGGTCTCCTCGCACATTCCCGGTCTCCTCACCCATTCCCGGTCATTCCCGGTCCCCTCACACATTCCTGGTCACTCCCAGTCTCCTCACACATTCCCGGTCCCCGCACACATTCCCAGTCATTCCCGGTCTCCTCACACATTCCGGTCGCTCCCGGTCCCCTCACACATTCCCGGTCCCCTCACACATTCCCGATTATTCCCGGTCTCCTCACACATTCCCGGTCATTCCCGGTCTCCTCACACATTCCCGGTCCCCTCACACATTCCCGGTCATTCCCGGTCTCCTCACACATTCCCGATCCCCTCACACATTCCCGGTCGCTCCCGGTCTCCTCACACATTCCCGCTCTCCTCACACATTCCCGGTCATTCCCGCTCTCCTCACACTCTCCTGCCGCTACCTCAGCGCCCCGCCCCGCCCCCGCCTGTCCATCACCCCGCGGCAGCCAATAAGCAGCGGGGGGCGGGGTCTCGGCAGCGCGGCCCCGCCCCCGGCCCTGCGGCGGGCGGGCGAGGACTGCGCCAAAGGGGGGGGACCCCAAATCCCGGCTTTGCACCCCAAAAACAGCCCCCTAATCCGTGCATTGCGCCCCAAAACCCCGCTCCGCGTCCTCAAAACTGTGCACTGATCCCCAAAATCCTGCCCTGCACACGGCAAACCATGCATTGGCCCCAAAATGTCGGCATTGCACCCCAAAACCTTGCATGGTGAGCTGCAAACCATGCATCGGCCCCAAAATGTCAGCATTGCACCCCAAAACCTTGCATGGTGAGCTGACAACCACACATTGCCCCCAAGTGTGAGCATTGCACCCCAAAAGCTTGCCCGTCGCGTTGCAAACCAAGCATTGCCCCCATCAACATGTGCAATGCGCCCCAAAATCTTGCATGGTGCATTGCCAACCATACACTGCACTTAAAATGTGCGCATTGTACCCCAAAATCTTCCACAAGAGGCTCCTGACCCTGCCCTGCACCCCGATTTAGTGCAGTGCACCCCAAAACCCACATGGCCCCTTCCCAGCAATGCATTTCACCCTTTAACGTGTGCATTGCACCCCAAAATGTTGCCTGGCATTCCCCAAGCCATGCATGGCTCCCAAAAGGTGACCATTGCACCCCAAAATCTTGCATAGAGCACCAAAACCCACGCTTCGCACCCAAAATGTTTGAATTGCGCCCCAAAATCCCGCCTAGAGCACTGAAAACCATGCACTGCACCCTAAACATGCAGATTTTATCCCCAAATCTTGCCTGGCACATTGCAAATCCTGCAGTGCACCCAAAACACGTGTATTGAACCCAAAAAGCTGGCCCAGCACGCTGCAAACGATGCAACCCGGCGCACTGGATCCCCGAGCCTCGCGCTGCATGGCGCAAAGCAGGCATTGCACCCAAAATATGGGCATTGCACCCCAAAACCTTGCACCGCAATGTGGGAGCCGTGCATTGCACCCAAAATATGTGCATTGCACCTCAAATATGTGCACTGCACCCTAAATATGTGCATTGCACCCCAAAACCCTGCACCGCAATGTGGGAGCCGTGCATTGCACCCAAACCCCGCAGATTGCACCCCAAAACCTTGCACCGCAATGTGGGAGCCATGCATTGCACCCCAAATATGTGCACTGCACCCCAAAACCCTGCACTGCAATGTGGGAGCCGTGCATTGCACCCTGAATATGTGCATTGCACCCCAAAACCCTGCGCTGTAATGTGGGAAAGCATACATTGCACCCAAAACACGTGTATTGCACCCCAAAACCTCACGCTGCAATGTGGGAGCCGTGCACTGCACCCAAACCACGCGGATTGCACCCCAAATCGCCGGGCTGCGCGGCGCCGAGCGGCCTCGTCCCCGTTCACTCGCGTCCCCAAAATCGCGCGGATTGTCCCCAGGGCGCCCGTGCAAGGACACGCGTGTGCCCGGCGCTCCTCCCCCCGCGGCGCACACGCGTGTGCAAGGGCGTGCGAGGGGCCCGCGGGGGGGTCCTCAATGCAACCCCCCCCATTGCACCCCCAGCCGTGCAATGCCCCCCCTCTGCAAAACGCCCCCCCTTGCAGCAATGCAACGGCCCCCCCTTTGCAAACCCCCCCCCCCAGCAATGCAATGACCCCCCCTTTGCAACCCCCCCCAGCAATGCAATGACCCCCCCGCTCCAAATCGCGGCCCCATCCCCCCCCCATGCACCACTGTGCAATGCAAGAGCCGCCCCCCCATGCACCCCCCCCGCCGAAATGCAGCTCTATCCGCATTGCAACCCCCCCCCCCCGAGATGCAGGAGCCTCCTGCAATGCAATAAGGGGCCCGGTGCCCCCCCCGCAATGCAACGACCCCCCCATTTTGCAATGCACCGAGTGCCCCCCCCGCAATAAACCCTCATTTTGCAACGCGCCCCCCCCCGTTACACTCCGTTCCCCCCCCCCAATGCAAAAACGTCCCCACCTGCAACAGGGTCAGTGCGACCCCCCCCAACCCCAATATCGGGGGGGGGGCGCGAACACCCCCCGTTTACAACGTGTCCCCCCCCCCCCGGTTGCGGACGCCCCCCCGCTCGGTCCCGCCCCCCCCGGTCCCGGTCCCGGTACCGGCCCATGGGTCCCGGCTCTGCGGCGGTGCCCGAGGCGCGGCGCGGTTCGGGCCGGGGGGGGGGAGAGGGGGGAGCGCGAGGGGCGGGGCCTGGCGGGCACCGGGGGCGGGGCCTCGCTGGAGCCACGCCTCCCTCGCCGCCGTGTCCCCGCCCATCTCGGGGGGGGGGGCGTGCGCGGCTCTGCCCGGCTCCGTGTCCCCGCGTGTCCCCCCCGTGTCCCTTGTGTCACCCCACGTCCTTTGTGTGTCCCCAATGCCCTGGAGTGTCCCCTGTCCCCATCTGTGCTCCCTGCTTGTCCCCTTGCCCACGGCATGTCCCTTCATGTCCCATGAGTGTCCCTCATGTCCCTTCCATGTGTCCCCATGGCCCTGGAGTGTCCCGCCACATGCCCGTGCCCCCGTCCCCCCCGTGTGGCCATCACGTGTCCGCCGCGTGTCGCCGCGTGTCCCGCGTCTCCAGCCGGTCCCTTTATTGAACCTGCCGCCATTGCACAAAGATTTTTACAACGCGGAAAATCCCGGAACGGTTAAAAAGCCCCAAACGGCCCCAAAGCAGCGGCCGGGGGGGGAGAATCCTCCCCTTTGGGGCCAAAAAGGAGCAAAATGGTAGAAGGGGGGGACAATTGGACATACCCCCCCGCCCAGCGGGGACGGGGCGCCCGTGTCCTCCCGTGTCCCCTGCACCCGCGGGTGCCCCTGTCACCCTCTCCCCACGTCCCGTGCACCCATGGGTGCCCATCCCATGTCCCATAAACACCTGTAGGTGTCCGTGTCCTCGTGTCCTCGTGTCCCCTGTGTCCCCATGTCCCGACTGGACATGTCCCCATGTCCATGAGCGCTCCAGGGGTCTGTCATATCCCCGTGTCCCCCATGTCCTCAATGTCCCTGCATTTCCCGATGTCCCCATGTCCCCCCACACCCTCGGTCACCCCAGGGTGTCCGTGATGTCCCACATTGTCCCTCCATGTCTCCCAAGTCCCCATGTCCGCCCTGAGTAACCCCTGAGCGTCTGTGATGTCCCTGTGTCCCCTATCTGTGACACCCCGGTGTCCCCCATGTCCCCAGCGTCCCCCATGTTTCCACACGCCCTGCTCCCCCTGACCCCCCCGCCTGCCCGTGACGTCCGCACGTCCCCCCACGTCCCCATGTCCCCCCATGTCCCCCCGTTCCTTGCGGTGGCGGGGGGCACCCGTGACGTCCCCACGTCCCCCCATGTCCCCCCCCGTCCCCCCGTTCCTCGCGGTGGTGGCGGGGACGCCCATGACGTCCCCATGTCCCCCCATGTCCCCCCGTTCCTCGCGGTGGCGGCGGGGACGCCCGCGGTGCCCCCCGTCCCCCCATGTCCCCCACGTCCCCCCGTTCCTCGTGGTGGCGGGGACGCCCGCGACGTCCCCATGTCCCCCATGTCCCCCCTGTCCCCCCGTTCCTCGCGGTGGTGGCGGGGACGCCCGTGACGTCCCCATGTCCCCCCCGTCCCCCCGTTCCTCGTGGTGGCGGGGACACCCGTGACGTCCCCACGTCCCCCCGTTCCTCGCGGTGGTGGGTGACGCCCGCGGCGCCCCCCGTCCCCCGCGCCGTCACTTGTAGTTGCCGAAGTGCAGGGCGCGCGGGTCGGCCAGGCAGCGGAAGGCGGCGGGCGCCACGGCCCCCGGGGCCACCGCGTTCCCAAACAGGCTCAGGCCCTGGTAGGGGACGCGCTTGGCGCCCGGCGGCGCGCAGAAGTCCTGGGCGCCCACGCGCGCGATGGCGTTGCTGTGCAGGTACACCACCTGGGGGGGGACGGGGACAGCGCGGGGGACACGGGGAGGGGACACGGGGAGGGACACGGGGACAGCACGAGGGGACACGGGGAGGGGACACGGGACAGGAGCGACACAGGGGGTGACAGGGGGGACACGGAGGAGGTCAGTGACGGAGGAGCAGCCAGTGGGACCCCCCAAGGGCTTCCCGGTGCCCCCCGGGGTCCCAGTGCCCCCAGCACCTCCTGGTCCCTCCCTGTCCCCGTGTCCCCCGTCCCCACATCCCCCCAGGCATTGGTTGTGCTCCAGCCGCAGCTCCGTGTCCCCATGTCCCCGTGTCCCCGTGTCCCCCCGTGTCCCCCCGTGTCCCCAGTGTCCCCGTCCCCCCCCGTGTCCCCCCGTGTCCCCATGTCCCCCCGTGTCCCCATGTCCCTCCCATCCCCCCGTGTCCCCATGTCCCCCCGTGTCCCCCCATGTCCCCCATGTCCCCACGCACGCTGAGCAGCCGCAGCGCGGGCAGCCCCGGCGGGACGCTCCGGAGCCGGTTGTGCTCCAGCCGCAGCTCCGTGTCCCCGTGTCCCCATGTCCCCGTGTCCCCCCGTGTCCCCGTCCCCCCCCGTCCCCCCCCCGTGTCCCCACGCACGCTGAGCAGCCGCAGCGCGGGCAGCCCCGGCGGGACGCTCTGTAGCCGGTTGTGCTCCAGCCGCAGCTCCGTGTCCCCATGTCCCCCCGTGTCCCCCCATGTCCCCGTGTCCCCATGTCCCCCCGTGTCCCCATGTCCCCCCGTCCCCCCATGTCCCCACGCACGCTGAGCAGCCGCAGCGCGGGCAGCCCCGGCGGGACGCTCCGCAGCCGGTTGTGCTCCAGCCGCAGCTCCCGCAGGGCGCCCAGCGGGGCCAGCGCTCCCGGTGCCACCGTCGCGATCTCGTTGTGTCCCAGCCCCAGCCTGGGGACACGCGGGGGACATGGCCCGAGCTCAGGAGGGGACCGGTGCAGCCGGGGCTGCCGCTGCCCCCCAGTAGTCCCTACCCCACCCCCAGTGCAGCCCCATGTCCCCCACTATGTCCCCGGTGTCCCCAGTGTCCCCCATCCTGCCCCCAGTGCCCCTCATCATGTCCCAAGGGTCCCTAGTGCCCTCCACCACGTCCCCAGTGTCCCTCATCGTGTCCCCAGTGTCCCCATCATGTCCCCAGTCCTCTCCTGAATGTCCTTGGTGCCCTCCACCATGTCCCCAGTGCCCCCATCGTGTCCCCAGTCCTCTCCTCAATGCCCCTGGTGTCCCCCACCCTGTCCCCAGTGTTCCCATCGTGTCCCCCGTCCTCTCCCCAATGTCCCCTTTGCTCCCCGCCCTGTCCCCAGTGCCACCAGTGTCCCCAGTCCTCTCCTGAATGTCCTTGGTGCTTCCTGCCCTGTCCCCAGTGTCCCCCATCCTGTCCCCAGTCCTCTCCCCAATGTCCCTGGTGTCCCCCACCATGTCCCCAGTGTCCCCATCGTGTCCCCAGTGTCCCCCACGGTGTCCCCAGTCCTCTTCCCAATGTCCCTGGTGTCCCCCACCCTGTCCCCAGTGCCCCCATCGTGTCCCCAGTGTCCCCCACGGTGTCCCCAGTCCTCTCCTCAATGTCCTCGGTGCCCTCCACCACGTCCCCAGTGTCCCCATCATGTCCCCAGTCCTCTCCCCAATGTCCCCGGTGTCCCCCACCCTGTCCCCCGTGTCCCCCACGGTGTCCCAGTCCTCTCCCCAATGTCCCCGTGCTCCCACCCTGTCCCCCGTGTCCCCCACAGTGTCCCCCGTCCTCTCCCCAATGTCCCTGGTGCTCCCCGCCCTGTCCCCGCTGTCCCCCACGGTGTCCCCGTCCTCTCCCCAATGTCCCCGTGCTCCCCGCGCTGTCCCCGCTGTCCCCACGGTGTCCCCATCCTCTCCCCAATGTCCCCGGTGTCCCCCACCCTGTCCCCCGTGTCCCCCACAGTGTCCCCCGTCCTCTCCCCAATGTCCCTGGTGCTCCCCGCCCTGTCCCCGCTGTCCCCACGGTGTCCCCCGTCCTCTCCCCAACGTCCCCGTGCTCCCGCCCTGTCCCCACTGTCCCCACGGTGTCCCCGTCCTCTCCCCAGTGTCCCCGTGCTCCCGCCCTGTCCCCGCTGTCCCCACGGTGTCCCCGTCCTCTCCCCAGTGTCCCCGTGCTCCCGCCCTGTCCCCGCTGTCCCCACGGTGTCCCCGTCCTCTCCCCAGTGTCCCCGTGCTCCCCGCGCTGTCCCCGCTGTCCCCACGGTGTCCCCGTCCCCGCACCGGGCCAGCTGCCGGTAGCGCGCGAGGTCGTCCCGCTCGATGCTCTGGATGTGGTTGTGGTCCAGGTGCAGCTCCCGCAGCGTCTCCGGCAGCTCTGGGGACACGGGGGACACGGGGGACACGGGGGAGCTGAGGTGGCCCTCGGAGACGGGTCGGAAGGAAACAGAGAGAGCAAAGAGGTGACAGGGAAAGGGGAGGCGGGTGGCAGGAGATGAGGAGGTCCCTACGTTTGGGGACACCGAGATGGCCCTCCAGGATGCATCAGAAGACAGGCAGGTGACACAAGGTGGCACTGTCCCTACCTTTGGGGACACTAACGAGCTGCCTCGAAGGTGCGTTTGAAGGAGACAGAGATGACAGGCAGCTGGCATGGAGGTGACAGGAGGTGCCACCACCCCTACCTTTGGGGACACCAGTCAGCTGTACCTTGGGGATGCATTAGGGGGTGACACAGATGGCAGTGAAGTGACACAGGTGACAGAAGGGAACCAGAGGTTGCAGAGATGAGGTGGCCGGTGCCGGGGAGGTGGCAGTGGGTGGCAGTGTCCCTACCTTTGGGGACGCTGCTCAGCCGTGCCTCGGGGATGCATTAAGGGGTGACAGACGTGACAGGGAGGTGGCAGCGGGTGGCACTGTCCCTACCTTTGGGGACGCTGCTCAGCCGTGCCTCGGGGATGCATTAGGGGGTGACAGAGGTGGCAGGGAGGTGGCAGCGGGTGGCACTGTCCCTACCTTTGGGGACGCTGCTCAGCCGTGCCTCGGGGATGCATTAGGGGGTGACAGAGGTGACAAGGAGGTGGCAGCGGGTGGCACTGTCCCTACCTTTGGGGACGCTGCTCAGCCGTGCCTCGGAGATGCGCAGGTAGCTGAGCCGCAGCCCCCGGAAGGCGCCGGCCGCGATGCCGCTGTTCCGCAGGGGGTTCCCGCCCAGCTCTGCGGGCGACGCCACCGCGTGTCCCTGCGTGTCCCTACGTGTCCCCCCGCATCCCCGTGTCCCCCCAGGTGTCCCCCCGTGTCCCCCCGCGTCCCCCCGTCCCCCCGTCCTCACCCAGGCAGTGCAGGCGCCGCAGCCCCCGGAAGGCCCCGCGCGGCACGGCGCCGATGCGGTTCTCGTGCAGCCGCAGCTCCAGCAGCGCCGGCGGCAGCGGCGCCGGCACCGTCTCCAGCCGGTTCCGGGACAGGTGCAGCCGCTGCAGCCGCCCCAGCGGCGCCAGCGCCGCCGCCGCCACCCGCCGCAGCCCGTTGTTGGCCAGGACCAGCGCCTGGCGCGGGGACATGGGGACGCGTCAGCGAGGACGAGGGCGGGACGCAGGGGACAAGGAAAGGGGGCCTGGGGGACGCGGGGGACGAGGAAATGGGAACCACGGGGACACGGGATATGAGGGCGAAGAGACACTGGACACAAGTGACAAGGACGGGGTGCAGGGGACAGGGATGCAGGGACATAGGTGACAAGGGAAACGTGGGGTGCAGGTGACAGGGAGACAGGCACGGGGGATACGAGGGCCAAGGGACACTGGGGTCACAGGGCACAGGTGAGGAGCAGATGGGCATCACGGGGACATGGGATTGAGGGGACACGGGGGACACCGGGAGGGAACAGGGGACACCAGGAGGGAACAGGGGCACTGGGAGGGCCAGGGGACACCAAGAGGGAACAGGGGACACCAGGAGGCACAGGGGACACCAGGAGGGCGAGGGGACACCGGCGGCCGCAGGGGCCTGCGGGAGGGGCCATGGGGACACGGGGACACGGGCACACGCACGTGCAGGTGGCGCAGGCCGCGGAAGTCGCCCGCGCGCAGCTCCGTGATGCGGTTGTTCTGCAGGTCCAGCAGCGTCGTGTCCGGGGGGATGTCCCTGGGCACCTCCGTCAGCCCTGGGGGGGGGGACACGGAGCGGGCCCAGGCGTCCGGGAGCCGCCCGGCACCCGGGACCTTCCCTGCCGGCCCCGAGGGTTCCCCAGGGCTCCCCAGGGCTCCCAAGGGTTCCCAAGGGCTCCCATGGGTTCCCAAAGGCTCCCCAGGGCTCCCAAAGGTTCCCAAGGTCCCCAAGGGCTCCCCAGGGCTCCCAAGGGTTCCCAAGTGCTCCCAAAGGTTCCCAAAGTTCCCAAGGGCTCCCCAGGGCTCCCAAGGGTTCCCGAAGGTTCCCAAGGGTTCCCAAGGGCTCCCAAAGGTTCCCAAAGTTCCCAAGGGCTCCCACACGTTCCCAAGGGCTCCCCAGGGCTCCCAAGGGTTCCCAAGGGCTCCCAAAGGTTCCCAAGGTTCCCAAGGGCTCCCACGGGTTCCCAAAGGCTCCCCAGGGCTCCCAAGGGCTCCCAAGGTTCCTAAGGGCTCCCCAGGGCTCCCAAGAGCTCCCAAGGGCTCCCCAGGGTTCCCAAAGGCTCCCCAGGGCCCCCAAAAGCTCCCAAGGTTCCCAAGGTTCCTAAGGGCTCCCAAGGTTCCCAAAGGTTCCCAAGGGCTCCCAAGAGCTCCCCAGGGCTCCCAAAGGTTCCCAAGGGCTCCCAAGAGCTCCCAAGGTTCCCAAGAGCTCCCAAGGGCTCCCCAGGTCCCCACGGGCGCCCCAGGCCCCCGCGCTCACCCAGATCGGAGCACTGCACCACGCGCAGGTGGCAGTGGCAGCCCGGGGGGCAGCGGGCGCCGCCGGGGGGCGGGGGGGGCTCCGCGGCGGCGCCGTCCCCCGAGGCCGACGCGTCGGGGCCGCCGCTGCCGTCGTCCAGCGCGAAGTGCCAGAAGTGGCGCTGCTCGAAGGGCCGCGCCGCCGCCGCCGCCGCCAGCGCCACCAACAGCAGCAGCAGCCGCAGAGCCATCCTGAGGGCGGCACGGGGCTGCGGGCGCTGCGGGGACGGGGACGCGGGGGACGGGGACATGGGGGACACCGGGGATGGGGACATGGGGGACACCAGGGACACGGGGACACGGGGGACGGGGACGTGGGGGACGGGGACATGGGGGACACCAGGGATGGGGACATGGGGGACACCGGGGATGGGGACATGGGGGACACCAGGGACACGGGGACACGGGGGACGGGGATCGTGTGGGATGGTGATGTGGGCAACAGGGATCGTGTGGGGACGGGGACGACACAGGGACCAGGCTCACGCGGGGCCACGTCCCACACGGGGCCACGTCTCCCCAGGGGACACATCCCGCACACGTCCCGTGTGGGGACACGGGCACACAGGGACATCACACGGGGCCAGGGCTCTCGTGGGGACACGTCTCCCACACGTCCCACATCTCGCACACGTCCCATGTCTCGCACACGTCCCGTGTCCCGCACACACGTCGCACACATCCCGCGTCTCCCACACGTCCCACATCTCGCACACGTCCCATGTCTCGCACACGTCCCGTGTCCCGCACACACGTCGCACACATCCCGCGTCTCGCACACGTCCCGTGTCTCGCACACGTCCCATGTCTTGCACACACGTCGCACACATCTCGTGTCTCGCACACATCCCACGTCTCGCACACGTCCCGTGTCTCACACACACGTCGCACACGTCCCGTGTCTCACACACGTCCCACGTCTCACACACGTCCCACGTCTCGCACACGTCCCACGTCTCGCACACGTCCCGTGTCTCGCACACGTCCCGTGTCTCACACACACGTTGCACACATCCCGTGTCTCACGCACGTCCCGTGTCCCGCACACATCCCGCGTCTCGCACACGTCCCGTGTCTCGCACACGCCCCGCACGAGGACACGGCCGTGGCCGTTCCCTGCCCATGGCGGGACACACTCACGGGGCGCCCGGACGCCTGGGCCCTCGCCCAGGGTGCGGTGCCCGCGGCGGGGGCGGGGGCCGTGGCCGGACGCCCGGGGGGGTTGGGCAGGGGGCCACGTTCACAGGTTGGCGCCAGGGCCGGGCCGGGGGCCCAGGCGTCCGGGCGGAGGCCACGGGCTGGCACCGGCCGCGGGGCGGGGCCGCCCGGACGCCTGGGCCCCCCTTTTGGGGCTGGGGGGGGGCTGGCGGCCAAGGCGCCTCGGAGCGTCTGGGAACGGGGAAAATCCGACGCGGTGTTTCCGTCCCGCTGGCCCTGCCAAGGCGCCGCCGAGGGGGCCCCGGCATCCGGGGCAGCCCTCCCCCCACCCGGGCGGCCCCGGGAGCCCCCGAACGTCCCCTCCTGTCCCCCCCGACAGGACCCAGGTGTCCGGGAGCCCCAAACAGCACCGGGGAGCCCAGGAGCCCCGACCCAGCAGGGAGCCCCAACTGCCCCCGCCCGGGAAGGGGCCCAGGTGTCCGGGAGCCTCGAGCCGCCCCCCCGGAATGGGATACAGGACACGGGAGCCCCGAGCTGCCCCCCGGGAACAGGACACGGGAGCCCCGCTGTGTCCCCCCGCCTGCAAAGGAGCCCACGCGTTCCGGCTGCCGTTCAAACCCCATTCAAACGCGGCGCGGGAGGGACCCGGCGCCAAGAAGGACCCGGTACCAGGAGGGACTCGGCGCCGGGAAGGACCCGGTACCAGGAAGGACCGGGCACAGGATGGACCCGGTGCCGGGCGCAGGATGGACCCGGTGCCGGGAGCCCCGCGTCCCACGTCCCGCACGGACGCTCCGGTCGCGGCCGCTCCGGTCGCGGCCGCTCCGGTCCCGACGCTCCGGTCCCCGCGCGCACCGCGGGGCACCCACCTTGCGGGCGAGGCCGGAGCCGCTGCCGTCCCGTGGCCGCGTCGGGACCCGAGTGGCGCCCGGGGCCCCCCCGCCCGCCCCCCTCGATGCCCGGCCCCCCCGCCCCCCCCGCGGCACCAGCTGGTTCCCATCAGGCACCTGCCAAGAGGCCGAACGGGAGCGAGGGCGGAAAATCCCGGGATGGGGGGGCCGGGCACCTCCCCCCGTCACCCCAGCCTGCCCCGGGGACCCCAGGGGGCCCAGGCGTCCGGGCACCTCCCCCCGTTACCCCATTCTACCCCCGGGGACTCCAGGCGCCTCCCAGGACACCTGGGTCCCCTGTGGGGGGTCCCGGACGCCTGGGCCCCTTGGAGGGGTGCCCCATAGCATCCCCATAGAGCCCCCATAGCCCCCCCCGTCCCTATAGGAGCCCTATAGCACCTCCTATCCCTACAGCAAAGCCTATAGGTCCCCTATGGCACCTCCCACCCCACAGCATCCCTGCGGTTCCTTTCCATGCACAGCATCCCCACAGCTGCCCTATAGACCCCTTAGGGGACCCGCTACCCCATGGCCCCCTATAGCCCCACTGTTGCACCCCCTGCCCCATAGCAGCCCTATAGCGGCCCTGCAGCCCCTCCCGCCCCATAGCCCCCTATACACTCCTCACCACCCCTCCAGCAGCCCTAGATCACCCCCTGCCCTATAGCCCCATTAGACCCTCCCGCCCCACCCCTCCCCTGCAGCGCTCCCTGCCCTCCAGCCCCCAGCTGCCCCATAGCTGCCCCACAAGTGCCGTGTCCTTGGCGTGTGCAGGCTGCACGTCCCCAACGTGTCCCATACGTCCTTGGTGCGCGCAGGACGCCCCCAACATGGCCCATGTCCCAACCGTGTCCTTGGCACGAGCAAACCGTGTCCCGAATGCATCCCATGTCCTTGGCGTGTGCAAGTTGTGTCCCCAACGCGTCCCATGTCCTTGGCGTGTGCAAGTTGTGTCCCCAACGCGTCCCATGTCCTTGGCGTGTGCGTGCCATGTCCCCAATACGTCCCATGTCCTTGGTGCGGGCATGCACTGTCCCCAACATGTCCCCTGTCCCTGGCGTGTGCGAGCGGTGTCCCCAACGTGTCCCATGTCCTTGGTGTGTATGAGCCGTGTCCCCAACGTGTCCCATGTCCCTGGTGTGTGCGAGCGCTGTCCCCAACATGTCCCCTGTCCCTGGTATGTGCGAGCGGTGTCCCCAACATGTCCCATGTCCTTCGCATGTACGAGCCGTGTCCCCAACGTGTCCCCTGTCCCTGGCATGTGCGAGCGGTGTCCCCAACGTGTCCCACGTCCTTGGCGCGTGCGAGCCGTGTCCCCAACGTGTCCCCTGTCCCTGGCGTGTGTGTGCAATGTCCCCAATACGTCCCATGTCCTTGGCGTGTGCGAGCGGTGTCCCCAACGTGTCCCATGTCCTTGGCGTGTGCGAGCGGTGTCCCCAACGTGTCCCATGTCCTTGGCATGTACGAGCCGTGTCCCCAACATGTCCCATGTCCCTGGCGCGTGCGAGCAGTGTCCCCAACGTGTCCCATGTCCTTGGCATGTACGAGCCGTGTCCCCAACGTGTCCCATGTCCTTGGCGTGTACGAGCCATGTCCCCAACATGTCCCCTGTCCTTGGCATGTACGAGCCGTGTCCCCAACATGTCCCATGTCCTTGGTGTGTGCGAGCAGTGTCCCCGTGTCCCATGTCCTTGGCATGTACAAGCCGTGTCCCCAACGTGTCCCATGTCCTTGGCACGTACGAGCCGTGTCCCCAACATGTCCCATGTCCTTGGCATGTACAAGCCGTGTCCCCAACGTGTCCCCTGTCCCCAGCGTGCGGGGGCCGCCCTCCCCCAGGACCCCCGGCTCTCGGGGGGTGGCAGCCCCTCCCCCGCAGGGGCCCAGGCGTCCGGGCGCTTCCACCTGGTTCCCATTAACGCTGCTCCGGAGCCACCGCTTCCCATGACGTCACTTTGGCCCCAGCCGCAGCCGGGGGGGCACCCCAGACACCTGGGTCCCCTCCCGGCGCCGCGGGCAGGGCCGCCCGCCAGGACGCCTGGGCCCGCGGCCCGGACGCCTGGGCCCCGCCGGCGCCGGGGGGAAGGGAGGGAGGAGGCGGGGGTGGAGCAGGGGGTTTATTGGGGTCCCCGTGACACCGGGGTGGCCTCAGGGCACCGGGTCCCCCCTGCAAGGGAAGGGGCCGCATTGGGAGGGGGGGACGTCACCGCGTCCCACATCCCCCCCGTCCTGTCCCCACATGTGACACCCCCTGGAACGTCCCACGTACCCCTGCGCGCCAGGGCAGGGCGGCCCCTGCTCCCCATGTGCCCCTGTAACCCACCCCCCCAATGCCAGATGTGTCACCCCAGTGTCCCCTTTATCACCCCATGTCCCCACATGCGCCAGGCAACGGGGCCCCCATTCCATGTCCCCGCCCCGGGGCTCATGTGTTCCACACGTGTCACTAAACAGCACCTCCTGTCCCATAGGTGTCACCCCCTGTGTCCCACGTCCCCATCATGTGCCAGCCCCTGGGGCCCCGTGTCCCATTCCCTGTGTGACACCCCGTCCCCTACACGTCCCACACGTGTCACCCCGCAGTGTCACCCCGTACCGGAGGCGCCGCGCGAGGCCGCGTTGTCGCCGCAGCGCCTGCCGCAGCAGGACGCCCAGCGCCCGCTTCTCGGCGCAGACCTGCGCCAGCCGCCGCTCCGCGAGGGCCGCCCGCGCCGCCGCCTCCAGGCACCTGCGGCGCCCGTTAGCGACACGGGGGGGACGTTGCGGACGCGGGAATGGGGACGCTGCGGACGCGGGGATGGGGACGTCGGGGACGCGGGATGGGGACGGCGGGGACGCGGGATGGGGACGGCGGGGACGCGGGATGGGGACGGCGGGGACGCGGGATGGGGACGGCGGCGTCACCTGGCGTCCAGCGCGGCGCAGCGGGCCGTGGCCGCGGCCGCCTCGTCCTGCAGAGCCGCCAGCTCCTCCCGCAGCGGCGCCGGCGCCGCCGCCTCCCCCGGCCCGGCCGCGCAGCCCCGCAGCCGCCGCAGCGCCGACCCCGTCACCTGCCGGGCACGTGGCACCTTCCTAGCCCCGCCCCCGCGGGGAGCCCCGCCCCGTCTGCCAAGCCCCACCCACCTTTGCAGATTGACAGCACACAGGCTCCACCCACTGTGCAGAACCTGGGCAAGCCCCACCCCCTGAGGTGATTGACAGAGCACCAGGCTCTGGGCAAGCCCCGCCCACCAGCAGCATTGCTGGAGCACAAGCCTCAAAGCCCCACCCACAGGGCGGGCCTTAAAGCAAGCCCCACCCAGCTGTGGTGATTGACAAGGCACCAGCCCCAAGCCCGGACACTGAGGACAAGCCCCGCCCCCTGCACACTTGGCCCCACCCACAAAGGGGTCCCCGGCAGGGGGCGTGGCCACAAGGCCCCACCCCCGCACCCACCTGCCGATTGGCCCTTAGGGCAGCACGGAGGGCGGCAACCTCGATGGCCAGCGCCTGGTGGGCGGGGTCAGCGCAGGGGGCGGGGCCAGCGCCAAGACCCCTCCGGGCTTCCGCCAGCTCCTCCCGGACCCCCGCGACCTCCTGCTCCGCCTGGGGGGGCGGGGCATCACCGGACGCCTGGGCCCGCAGAGCCCCGCCCCTCTCCGGAGGCCCCGCCCCCTCTCCGGAGGCCCCGCCCCACCTGCACGAGCTGCTCCCGCAGCCGCTGGATCTCGGAGAGCTTCATCTCGCTGAGGAGATCGGCCACGAGGCCGGGCGCGGGGGCGGCGGGGGGCGGCGCGGGGGGGTCCCCATCCCCGTCATCGTCCCCGTCGCCATCGTCCCCCCGCGGCGCCCGCGCGGCCGCCAGCGCCGCCAGGGCCTCGTCGAGGCGCCGCTCGGCCTGTGCCCGCAGCCGCCGCTGCTCCGCGAGCCCCGCGGCCGCCTGGGCCAGCTGCGCCCGCAGCCGCCGGCCGTCCCGCCGCAGCGCCGCCAGCTCCTCCTGCCGCGGGACGGGGGGCTCAGCCGCGCCAGGCGCCGGCACCGGCCCCCGCGGGCGCCGCCAGCTCCTCCTGCCGCGGGACGGGGGGCTCAGCCGCGCCAGGCGCCGGCACCGGCCCCCGCGGGCACCGCCAGCTCCTCCTGCCGCGGGACGGGGCGCTCAGCCGCGCCGGCCCTGGCACCGGCCCCCGCGGGCGCCGGGCGCTACCTGGTCGCCGGCGAGCAGGGCCACCCGCCTGCGGAGCGCGGCCGCCTCCTCCTCCAGGTCGCGGCGCTCCCGCTGGCGCCGCGGCTCCGCGTCCCGCTGCTCCCGCAGGGCTTCCTGCAGCCGGGCGCGCTCCCCCGCCAGCGCCCGGCACTCCTGGGATGGGGACGGGGTCTGAGCACCCCCAGGGCGGCCCGAACGCCGTCCCCGAACGCCGTCCCCGCGTCCCCACCCCAACCTGCTGCAGGTCCTGCACGGCCGCCCCCAGGCGCTCGTTGTCCGCCCGGGCCTCGCGGAGCTGGGCCTGGAGCTGCCGCAGGTCGCCCTGCTGCTCCTGCAGGCGGGCGCCCAGCCGGGCCTCTTTGGCAGCCGCCTCCTGCGCCAGGGCCTCCTCGCGGCTCTCGCTGGCGGCCGCCGCGCGCTGACGGCCGCTCTGCGCCTCGGCCAGGGCCTGGCGGCAGAGGGGGAATGGGAACGGGCACGCGAACCCGCCCGGGCGCTGCCCGCAGCCCCGGTACCTCGGCGGCGCGGAGCAGCTCGGCGCGCACGGCCTCCAGCTGCGCCTCCAGCTCGCGGCAGCGCCGGCGGAGCTCGCCGTTGTCCTCCAGCAGGGCCAGCCCGCAGCGCGCCGCCTGCTCCTGGGCGCGCGTGGCCTCGCGGAGCTCGGCGGCCAAGCGCCGGGCCTGGGCGCGCAGCTCCGCACTCTCCTCATCCTCCTGCGGCCGCAGCTCCGCGCTCTCCTCCTCATCCTCCTCCAACCAGGCCTGGGCACGCAGCTCCGCACTCTCCTCATCCTCCTCCTCCGGCCGCAGCTCCGCACTCTCCTCCTCCTCCAACCGGCGGGCCTGGGCGCGCAGCTCCGCGCTCTCCTCCTCCTCCTCCGGCCGCAGCTCCGCGCTCTCCTCTTCCCCCAGCGCCGCCATGGGGTCCCCGGAGCCGCGCGCAAAATGGCGCCTCCCCTCATGAGGCGGAGAGCGGAGCGACACCTCTGAGGGGAGAAGGCGGCCGCCCCCTCTCCGCCAATCAGAGCGCGGCGCTGGAGCACGTGACCGCGCCTTCCCGCCCAAAAGAGCCCGCCCTGCGGCTTCCGGCCAATCAGCACGCGAGGCGCGAGGGCCAATCAGGGCGCGGCGCACGTGCGCCACGGCCCCACCCCCCTGCGCATGCGCAAACGCCCACGTGGGCAAGGCGGCTGGGCACGCGCCGCTCCCGCCCTTTTCCACCAATCACAGCGCGGCACGTGCCCCCCCCCGCCAATCAGCGCCGTGCACGCGCAGAGCATCACGTGGAAGCCGCTTCCCGCTCGCTCGGCGCACCTGCCCCTCTCCACCAATCAGAGCACGGCTCGCGCGCCACGTGACCGCCCCTTCCCGCCGAAAGCAGCGCTCCCCCCCCCGAGCCGTTCTCCGCCAATCAGAGCGCGGCGCGCGCCTCCCCCCGCTCCCCGCTCCGCCAATGGGGGCGCGGCGCGGCCGCGGGGAGGGCGGGGCCAGCGGCCCGGCCGGTCACGGTCCCGCCGCTCCCGGGCGCTACCTGCTCCCGCCGCGCGGAGAGGCCAGCGGAAACGAGAACCGCGCGCTCATTGGCTGCCGCCGCCCCCCGCCGTCCTCCGATTGGCCGTCCCGCGCTCCCGTCCCTCCCCCCCGCAGCTCTCCCGCCTCCCCCGCCGGTAAGGAAGGGGAAAGCCGCCGGCTCCACCCCCCCGGTGACGCGGCGCGCCGTGATTGGAGGGGGCGGCCCCGCTCCTCCCGCGCGCGCTTCTCATTGGTCGCCGCCCGTTTTGCGCCCGAGTCGTCGACGCGCGAACGGCGCCGCCGGCACGCGGGGGGGGGGGGGGGCGGGCAGTGCGGACGGGCAGCCAATAGCAGCGCTCCGTCCGCGAAACGCGCGTTCTCATTGGCTGGGAGCGAGACGGGGGCGGAGCCGCCGTCCCCGGGCCCTGGGAGGGGGACTCGGTCCCGGGGCTGCCCTTGGCGCGAGCCCCGGGGGCTCATGGGACGGGCGCAGACATGGCCGCCCCCATGGGGGGCTCCGGGGGCCGCCATTGCTGTGACCCAAGGGCTCATGGGACGGCGCCGCTACCCAACTTACAAACCTTTATTCTCTATGGCGCCCGCGGGGGCCGGGACGGTTTTTTTTACATTTTTTTTTTGTGTTTTTCCTTTTTCCGGGCGGTTTCGGCCCGGCGGCGGCTACGGGGGGCGGTCGTGGGCGGGGCGTGTCCGGGGGCGGGGCTCACGCCGGGGACACGGAGGAGTTGGAGACGGACGAGACCTCCGTGCGGGACGTGGAGACCTCGGAGCCGTCGTCCACCTTCTTCCCGAAGAGCTGCAGGATGCAGTTCCGGAACTGCGGAGAGGGCGGAGCTGCCGGAGCTGCTTCCTGATTCCCGATCCCCATTCCCGATCCCGATCCCGCTTCCCCACCCGCGTCCTAGCCCTATATCCCGATTCCGCTTCCCAGCGCGATTCCCGCTTCCCGACCCAATTCCCGCTTCCCGTGTCCTGGTTCTGTATCCTGTGTCCTTGACCCACATCCCATATCCTGGACCCACATCCCATATCCTGGACCCACATTCTGCATCCTTATCTCATGTCCTAGACCCACATCCCGTGTCCTGGACCCACATCCCGTTTCCTAGACCCACATCCCGTGTCCTCGTCCCATGTCCCAGCTCCATATCCCATGTCCTAGACTCACGTCTTAGCCCCGTGCCCCACATCTCCGCTCCTTGTCCCAGGGCCTAGACCCACATCCAAGGTCCCAAACTCCCGTCTCCTGCCCTAGACCCACGTCCCAACCCCACGTCCCCCATCCTAGACCCACACACCAGGTCCTGGACCCACGTCCTAGATCCCAAACTCCCGTCTCCTGCCCTAGACCCGCATCCTAATCCCACATCCCACGTCCTAGCCCCACACACCAGGTCCTAGACCCACGTCCTAGGTCCCAACCCCGCGCCCCACGCCGTGCCACGCTGCCCCACGTCCCGCCCCACGTCCCGCCCCACGCCGTGCCGCGCTGCCCCACGTCCCGCCCCACGTCCCGCCCCACATCCCGCCCCACATCCCGCCCCACATCCCGCCCCACATCCCACCCCACGTCCCACCCCACATCCCGCCCCACGTCCCACCCCACATCCCGCTCCACGTCCCGCCCCACGTCCTACCCCCACATCCCGCCCCACATCCCACCCCACATCCCGCCCCACGTCCCGCCCCACGTCCCGCCCCACATCCTGCCCCACACCCCACCCCACGTCCCGCCCCACGTCCCGCCCCACATCCCACCCCACGTCCCGCTCCACGTCCCGCCCCACGTCCCGCCCCACGTCCTACCCCCACATCCCGCCCCACATCCCGCTCCACGTCCCGCCCCACGTCCTACCCCCACATCCCGCCCCACATCCCACCCCACATCCCGCCCCACGTCCCGCCCCACGTCCCGCCCCACATCCTGCCCCACACCCCACCCCACGTCCCGCCCCACGTCCCGCCCCACATCCCACCCCACGTCCCACCCCACATCCTGCCCCACGTCCCGCCCCACGTCCCGCCCCACATCCCGCCCCACATCCCGCTCCACGTCCCACCCCACATCCCGCTCCACGTCCCGCCCCACGTCCCACCCCACGTCCCGCCCCACATCCCACCCCACGTCCTACCCCACGTCCTACCCCACGTCCCGCCCCACGTCCCGCCCCACGTCCCGGCACGCACCTGCCTGTTCATGAACACGTAGATGATGGGGTTGTAGATGGTGGCGCTCTTGGCGAAGTAGGCGGGCAGCGCGGCCGCCAGCGGGTGGAAGGCGTAGCCGGGGTTGGCGGCCGCGAAGCAGGCGAAGAAGGTGTAGGGCCCCCAGCAGAAGCAGTAGGCCAGGATCATGACCACGACCATGCGCGAAACCTCCTTCTCCGCCTTCTGCGTCGACTCCGACTCCTTCTGCTGCGCCGCCACCTGGGGGAGAGGGGGTCAGGGGGCTCCGTGGGGCGGGATGTGGGGCGGGATGTGGGGGGAGCCGTGGGGCGGGATGTGGGGCGGGATGTGGGGCAGGATGTGGGGGGAGCCGTGGGGCGAGATGTGGGGCGGGATGTGGGGCGGGATGTGGGTCCTGCTGGGGCTGGGGGGCAGCTGAGGGGGCTGTGGGGTGGAGCGGGGCTCCCCGCAGGTCTCGGTGGGATCTATGGGGCGGCGCGGGGTTCCCTGTGGGTCTCGGGTGGATCCGTGGGGCGGTGCGGGGCTCCCCGTGTGTCTCGGGGAGGATCTATGGGGCAGAGCAGGGCTCCCTGCGGGTCTCGGGCGGATCCGTGGGGCAGCGCGGGGCTCCCCGTGGGTCTCGGGAGGGATCAGTAGGTTTTGGGGAGGTTTGAGGGGATCCGTGGGGCGGCACGGGGCTCCCCGTGGGTCTCGGGGAGGTTTGAGGGGATCTGTGGGGTGGTGCGGGGGTCCCTGTGGGTCTCAGGGAGGATCTATGGGGCAGAGCAGGGCTCCCTGCGGGTCTCGGGGGGGATCTGTGGGGCGGCGCGGGGGTCCCTGTGGGTCTCGGGGGGATCCGTGGCGCTCCCCGCCCCACTCACCGCCCGGATGGCCAGCCACACTTGCAGGTAGCAGAGGACGATGATGGTGAGCGGGAAGAAGCAGCAGGTCACCATGAGCACCACCATGTAGGACTGCACGCCGGGGTCGGAGCTGCCGCTGAACACGTCGGGGCCGCACGACGTCTTCAGCCCGTGGGGCCAGTACCTGCCGGGGGGCGGTGAGCGGCCGCCGTGGGGCCGCTATGGGGCCGCTATGGGGCTGGGCCCCCCGGCCGCCCCCCGGCCCCACCTGCTCCAGCCGAAGATGGGGGGCGCGGTCCAGCCGCAGGCCCAGATCCAGGAGAAGAGGATCCCGGCCACCGCCAGCTTCCCGTCGAACTTGATGTTGCCGAAGGGTTTGCAGACCACGAACCAGCGCTCCCAGGAGATGATGGCGAGCGACCAGAGCGCCGTGATGCCTGGGGGCGCCGGGGGGTGAGCCCCGCAGCGCAGCCCCATAGCACCCGCCCCATAGCACAGCCCCATAGCACAGCCCCATAGCACCCGCCCCATAGTGTGGCCCCATAGCACGGCCCCATAGCGCCCGCCCCATAGCGCGGCCCCATAGCACGGCCCCATAGCACAGCCCCACAGCACAGCCCCATAGCCCCATGCTGCTCCGCGCTGCTCCGCGCTGTCTCCACTTCGTGGCTTGCAGGGCTGTGCCCCACGGCACAGCCCCGTGCGGGTCTCTGCCCCACTGCGGTGCTGCCCCATGGAGCCGCCCTGCAGCTCTCAGCCCTTTTTCCCTGCCCTTCTTCCCTGCCCCACCGGTCTGGGCCCTCTGCAGCTGCCCCACGGCTCTGCCCCACATCTCAGAGCCCCCCTCCATCCCTGCCCCACAGCTCTAAGCCCTGTCCCGGCTCCACCCCACATCTCCGAGCCCCGCTCCAGCCCTGCCCCACGTCCCCGTCGCCGCCCCGGCCGCTCACCGCAGGCCGACACGGTGTAGCCCTCGATGACGCACAGCGGGTGGCCCAGCACGAAGTAGCCGAAGATCTGGTTGATGACGCTGATGGTGCTGGCGATGACGGTCTCGCCCAGGTCGGCCACCGCCAGGTTCACCAGGATCCAGTTGAGCGGGTGACGGAGCTTCTTGAACTTCCAGGTGGCCACGAGCACCAGCCCGTTGGTGAACACCGAGGCCACCACCACGAAGATCATCCAGAGCGACGTCAGGTTGTAGACCCACCGCGGCGCGATGTGGTAGTTGGGCCCCTCGAAGGGCCCTGCGGGGCGACACCGTGAGCGCCGGCCGCGTCACCCGGCGCCGCCGCGCGCGCCGCCCGCACTCACCGCGCGTGTTGTTGCTGTTGGTGTAGGTGAAGACGCTGTCGCGGGTGGTGTCCTCGTCGTCGTGCCGCCGGCGCGCGGCGAAAACAGCCGCCTCCCAGGCCTGCGTCATGGCTGCTCCGGGTGTTGCGGCGGGGGGTGTCCAAGGAACCGGCGCCCCCGGGGGCGCCGCGAGCACCGCCGGCCTCTCCGCGCCGCACAGGCGGCCTCGGTTGTGCGCGACCGCGGGGGGCTGTTGCCGCGGGGCTGTGGCGCCGCCGCCCGCCCGCGCCCCCCTTTTATACCCACCCCCTCGGGGGGATTAACCCGCTGCCCCCCATCCCAACACCCTGATCCCTTAATTGGGCTCCGGCCCCCGGCCCGGCGTCACCCGCCCGCTTTGCCGAGCACCTGGGGTGAGCGCTGATTGCGGCTGACGCGGGCGCTAATCCGGCCCCGCCGCCGTCACCCGCAATTTCCTCCGAGCCCGTTTGCCCCCCCCGCCCCACACCGTGACCCCGTTTCCAATTCCCACCCCCATCCGTGTCCTGGCGCCTCCGGGGCGTCAGCCGCGCTGGGGGGTTGCACCCCTCCGGGGGTGACCTACAGCGCGACAGGCGTCACCTGCACCCGAGGCGACACCCCGAGGGGGGCCGCCTACAGCCGAGTGCCTGCAGGAGTCACCCCGACCGAGACCCACATCCCAACTGGGGTTACCTACAGCCCAACGCGAAGAAACTGCGCCCCGAGTGTGGCTGCCTACAGCCCAACATCTACACCTGTTGCCCAGACCGTGAGCTACACCCCAAATTGGGCTACCTACAGCCAAACCCCCATCACGCAGACCGAGAGCTACACCCCGAGTGGGGCTGTGTGCAGTCCAACACGCACAGTGTCACCCCATCCAACAGCTACACCCCAAGTGGG
>NW_028289036.1:0-64308 GCF_059628265.1 Tinamus guttatus
GTGCGAAATCGCAAGCGGCCGCTCTTGGGGAATTCTTGACGTGGCGCCGGGCGCCTTCGCCCCAGAACTGCGTTCAGGGCAGACAAGTCACCCTGGGCACCAAATCCAGAGGCAATGTCTCGGGACCGACAGAGACCACCTCTAGGGTCCAAAATTCTGGCGACGGCTCTCGGGAAGCTGGGACACTCTGCTAGGTGCAAGTGCCCCAAAAGGCCATGTCTGGACCTCAGAGGCAAGCTGTCAGAGAAATGCCGGTGCTGGTGTCCCGATCACCGACCCCATGTGTGGTGCGAAATCGCAAGCGGCCGCTCTTGGGAAATTCTTGACGTGGGCGCCCGGGCGCCTTCGCCCCAGACCTGCGCTCAGGGCAGAAAGGTTCACCCTGGGCACCAAATCCAGAGGCAATGTCTCGGGACCGACAGAGACCACCTCTAGGGTCCAAAATTCTGGCGACGGCTCTCGGAAGCTGGACACTCTGCTAGGTGCAAGTGCCCCAATAGGCCAGGTCTGGACCTCAGAGGCCAAGCTGTCAGAGAAATGCCGGTGCTGGTGGTCCCGATCACCGACCCTCATGTGTGGTGCGAAATCGCAAGCCGCCGCTCTTGGGGAATTTTTGACGTGGCGCCGGGCGACTTCGCCCAGACCTGCGCTCAGGGCAGAAGGTTCACCCTGGGCACCAAATCCAGAGGCAATGTCCTCGGGACCGACAGAGACCACCTCTAGGGTCCAAAATTCTGGCGACGGCTCTCGGGAAGCTGGACACTCTGCTAGGTGCAAGTTGCCCCAAAAGGCCAGGTCTGGACCTCAGAGGACAAGCTGTCAGAGAAATGACGGTGCTGGTGGTCCCGATCACCGACCCCATGTGTGGTGCGAAATCGCAAGCCGGCCGCTCTTGGGGAATTTTTGACGTGGCGCCGGGCGCCTTCGCCCCGGGTCTGTGCTCAGGACCTCCATTCACCCTGGCACCAAATCAGAGGCAATGTCTCGGGACCGACAGAGACCACCTCTAGGGTCCAAAATTCTGGCGACGGCTCTCGGAAGCTGGACACTCTGCTAGGTGCAAGTGCCCCAAAAGGCCAGGTCTGGATCCCAGAGGCCAAGCTGTCAGAGAAATGCCGGTGCTGGTGGTCCGGATCACCGACCCCATGTGTGGTGCGAAATCCCAAGCGGCAGCTCTTGGGGAATTATTGACGTGTCGCCGGGCGCCTTCGCCCCGGGTCTGTGCTCAGGACTCCAATTCACCCTGGGCACCAATCAGAGGCAATGTCTCGGGACCGAAGAGACCACCTCTAGGGTCCAAAATTCTGCCGACGGCTCTCGGGAAGCTGGACACTCTGCTAGGTGCAAGTGCCCCAAAAGGCCAGTCTGGACCTCAGAGGCCAAGCTGTCAGAGAAATGCCGGTGCTGGTGGTCCCGATCACCGACCCCATGTGTGGTGCGAAATCGCAAGCCGCCGCTCTTGGGGAATTTTTGACGTGGCGCCGGGGCGCCTTCGCCCCGGGTCTGTGCTCAGGACCTCCAATTCACCCTGGGCACCAAATCCAGAGGCAATGTCTCGGGATCGACAGAGACCACCTCTAGGTCCAAAATTCTGCCGACGGCTCTCGGGAAGCTGGACACTCTGCTAAGTGCAAGTGCCCCAAAAGGCCAGGTCTGGATCCCAGAGGCCAAGCTGTCAGTGAAATGCCGGTGCTGGTGGTCCCGATCACCGACCCCATGTGTGGTGCGAAATCGCAAGCGGCCGCTCTTGGGGAATTCTTGACGTGGCGCCGGGCGCCTTCGCCCCAGACCTGCGCTCAGGGCAGAAAGGTTCACCCTGGGCACCAAATCCAGAGGCAATGTCTCGGGACCGACAGAGACCACCTCTAGGGTCCAAAATTCTGGCGACGGCTCTCGGGAAGCTGACACTCTGCTAGGTGCAAGTGCCCCAAAAGGCCAGGTCTGGATCCCAGAGGCCAAGCTGTCAGAGAAATGCCGGGTGCTGGGTGGTCCGGATCACCGACCCCATGTGTGGTGCGAAATCGGCAAGCGGCAGCTCTTGGGGAATTCTTGACGTGTCGTCGGGCGCCTTCGCCCCGGGTCTGTGCTCAGGACCTCCATTCACCCTGGCACCCTCTGGCACCAAATCCAGAGGCAATGTCTCGGACCGACAGAGACCACCTCTAGGGTTCCAAAATTCTGGAATTCAGCGACGCTCGGGAAGCTGGACACTCTGCTAGGTGCAGTGCCCCAAAAGGCCAGGTCTGGACCTCAGAGGCCAAGCTGTCAGAGAAATGCCGGGTGCTGGTGGTCCCGATCACCGACCCCATGTGTGGTGCCGAAATCGCAAGCGGCCGCTCTTGGGGAATCTTGACGTTGGCGCCGGGCGCCTTCGCCCCAGACCTGCGCTCAGGGCAGAAAGGTTCACCTGGGCACCAAATCCAGAGGCAATGTCTCGGGACCGACAGAGACCACCTCTAGGGTCCAAAATTCTGGCGACGGCTCTCGGGAAGCTTGGACACTCTGCTAGGTGCAAGTGCCCCAAAAGGCAGGTCTGGATCCCAGAGGCCAAGCTGTCAGTGAAATGCCGGTGCTGGTGGTCCCCGATCACCGACCCCTTGTGTGGTGCGAAATCGCAAGCCGCCGCTCTTGGGGAATTTTTGACGTGGCGCGGGCGCCTTCGCCCCGGTCTGTGCTCAGGACCTCCAATTCACCCTGGGCACCAAATCCAGAGGCAATGTCTCGGGACCGACAGAGACCCACCCTCTAGGGTCCAAAATTCTGGCGACGGCTCTCGGGAAGCTGGACACTCTGCTAGGTGCAAGTGCCCCCAAAAGGCTCAGGTCTGGACCTCAGAGGCCAAGCTGTCAGAGAAATGCCGGTGCTGGTGGTCCCGATCACCGACCACCTTGTGTGGTGCGAAATCGGCAAGCCGCCGCTCTTGGGGAATTTTTGACGTGTGCGCCGGGCGCCTTCACCCCGGGTCTGTGCTCAGGACCATCCAATCACCCTGGGCACCAAATCAGAGGCAATGTCTCGGGACCGGACAGAGACTACCTCTAGGGTCCAAAATTCTGGCGACGGCTCTCGGGAAGCTGGACACTCTGCTAGGTGCAAGTGCCCAAAAGGCCAGGTCTGGATCCAGAGGCCAAGCTGTCAGGTGAAATGCCGGTGCTGGTGGTCCCGATCACCGACCCATGTGTGGTGCGAAATCGCAAGCGGCCGCTCTTGGGGAATTCTTGACGTGGCGCCGGGCGCCTTCGCCCCAGACCTGCGCTCAGGGCAGAAAGGTTCACCCTGGGCACCAAATCCAGAGGCAATGTCTCGGACCGACAGAGACCACCTCTAGGGTCCAAAATTATGGCGACGGCTCTCGGGAAGCTGGACACTCTGCTAGGTGCAAGTGCCCAAAAGGCCAGGTCTGGATCCCAGAGGCCAAGCTGTCAGTGAAATGCCGGTGCTGGTGGTCCCGATCACCGACCCCATGTGTGGTGGCGAAATCGCAAGCGGCCCGCTCTTGGGGAATTCTTGACGTGGCGCCGGGCGCCTTCGCCCCAGACCTGCGCTCAGGGGCAGAAAGGTTCACCCTGGGCACCAAATCCAGAGGCAATGTCTCGGGGACCGACAGAGACCACCTCTAGGGTCCAAATTATGGCGACGGCTCTCGGGAAGCTGATACTCTGCTAGGTGCAAGTGCCCCAAAAGGCCAGGTCTGGATCCAGAGGCCAAGCTGTCAGTGAAATGCCGGTGCTGGTGGTCCCGTATCACCGACCCCATGTGTGGTGCGAAATCGCAAGGCGGCCGCTCTTGGGGAATTCTTGACGTGGCGCCGGGCGACTTCGCCCCAGACCTGCGCTCAAGGGCAGAAAGGTTTCACCCTGGGCACCAAATCCAGAGGCAATGTCTCGGGACCGACAGAGGACCACCTCTAGGGTCCAAAATTCTGCCGACGGCTCTCGGGAAGCTGGACACTCTGCTAGGTGCAAGTGCCCCAAAAGGCCAGGTCTGGATCCCAGAGGCCAAGCTGTCAGAGAAATGCCGGTGCTGGTGGTCCCGATCACCGACCCCATGTGTGGTGCGAAATCGCAAGCGGCCCGCATCTTGGGGAATTCTTGACGTGGCGCCGGGCGCCTTCGCCCCAGACCTGCGCTCAGGGCAGACAGGTTCACCCTGGGCACCAAATCCAGAGGCAATGTCTCGGGACCGGACAGAGACCCACCTCTAGGGTCCAAAATTCTGGCGACGGCTCTCGGGAAGCTGGACACTCTGCTAGGTGCAAGTGCCCCAAAAGGCCAGGTCTGGACCTCAGAGGCCAAGCTGTCAGAGAAATGCCGGTGCTGGTGGTCCCGATCACCGACCCCATGTGTGGTGCGAAATCGCAAAGCCGCCGCTCTTGGGGAATTTTTGACGTGGCGCCGGGCGCCTTCGCCCCGGTCTGTGCTCAGGACCTCCAATTCACCCTGGCACCAATCCAGAGGGCAATGTCTCGGGACCGGACAGAGACCACCTCTAGGGTCCAAAATTCTGGCGACGGCTCTCGGGAAGCTGGACACTCTGCTAGGTGCAAGTGCCCCAAAAGGCCAGGTCTGGATCCCAGAGGCCAAGCTGTCAGAGAAATGCCGGTGCTGGTGGTCCCGATCACCGACCCATGTGTGGTGCGAAATCCCAAGCGGCAGCTCTTGGGAATTATTGACGTGTCGCCGGGCGCCTTCGCCCCGGGTCTGTGCTCAGGACCTCCAATTCACCCCTGGGCACCAAATCCAGAGGCAATGTCTCGGGACCGACAGAGACCACCTCTAGGGTCCAAAATTCTGCAGACGGCTCTCGGGAAGCTGGACACTCTGCTAGGTGCTAAGTGCCCCAAAAGGCCAGGTCTGGATCCCAGAGGCCAAGCTGTCAGAGAAATGCCGGTGCTGGTGGTCCCGATCACCGACCCCATGTGTGGTTGCGAAATCGCAAGCGGCCGCTCTTGGGGAATTCTTGACGTGGGCGCCGGGCGCCTTCGCCCCAGACCTGCGCTCAGAGCAGAAAGGTTCACCCTGGGCACCAAATCCAGAGGCAATGTCTCGGGACCGACAGAGACCACCTCTAGGGTCCAAAATTCTGGCGACGGCTCTCGGGAAGCTGGACACTCTGCTAGGTGCAAGTGCCCCAAAAGGCCAGGTCTGGACCTCAGAGGCCAAGCTGTCAGAGAAATGCCGGTGCTGGTGGTCCCGATCACCGACCCCATTGTGTGGTGCGAAATCGCAAGCCGCCGCTCTTGGGGAATTTTTGACGTGGCGCCGGGCGCCTTCGCCCCGGGTCTGTGCTCAGGACCTCCAATTCACCCTGGGCACCAAATCCAGAGGCAATGTCTCGGGACCGACAGAGACCACCTCTAGGGTCCAAAATTCTGCCGACGGCTCTCGGGAAGCTGGACACTCTGCTAGGTGCAAGTGCCCCAAAAGGGCCAGGTCTGGATCCCAGAGGCCAAGCTGTCAGTGAAATGCCGGTGCTGGTGGTCCCGATCACCGACCCCATGTGTGGTGCGAAATCGCAAGCGGCACGCTCTTGGGGAATTCTTGACGTGGCGCCGGGCGCCTTCGCCCCAGACCTGCGCTCAGGGCAGAAAGGTTCACCCTGGGCACCAAATCCAGTAGGCAATGTCTCGGGACCGACAGAGACCACCTCTAGGGTCCAAAATTCTGGCGACGGCTCTCGGGAAGCTGGACACTCTGCTAGGTGCAAGTGCCCCAAAAGGCCAGGTCTGGATCCCAGAGGCCAAGCTGTCAGAGAAATGCCGGTGCTGGTGGTCCGGATCACCGACCCCATGTGTGGTGCGAAATCGCAAGCGGCAGCTCTTGGGGAATTCTTGACGTGTCGTCGGGCGCCTTCGCCCCGGGTCTGTGCTCAGGACCTCCAATTCACCCTGGGCACCAAATCCAGAGGCAATGTCTCGGGACCGACAGAGACCACCTCTAGGGTCCAAAATTCTGCCGACGGCTCTCGGGAAGCTGGACACTCTGCTAGGTGCAAGTGCCCCAAAAGGCCAGGTCTGGATCCCAGAGGCCAAGCTGTCAGAGAAATGCCGGTGCTGGTGGTCCCGATCACCGACCCCATGTGTGGTGCGAAATCGCAAGCGGCCGCTCTTGGGGAATTCTTGACGTGGCGCCGGGCGCCTTCGCCCCAGACCTGCGCTCAGGGCAGAAAGGTTCACCCTGGGCACCAAATCCAGAGGCAATGTCTCGGGACCGACAGAGACCACCTCTAGGGTCCAAAATTCTGGCGACGGCTCTCGGGAAGCTGGACACTCTGCTAGGTGCAAGTGCCCCAAAAGGCCAGGTCTGGATCCCAGAGGCCAAGCTGTCAGTGAAATGCCGGTGCTGGTGGTCCCGATCACCGACCCCTTGTGTGGTGCGAAATCGCAAGCCGCCGCTCTTGGGGAATTTTTGACGTGGCGCCGGGCGCCTTCGCCCCGGGTCTGTGCTCAGGACCTCCAATTCACCCTGGGCACCAAATCCAGAGGCAATGTCTCGGGACCGACAGAGACCACCTCTAGGGTCCAAAATTCTGGCGACGGCTCTCGGGAAGCTGGACAATCTGCTAGGTGCAAGTGCCCCAAAAGGCCAGGTCTGGACCTCAGAGGCCAAGCTGTCAGAGAAATGCCGGTGCTGGTGGTCCCGATCACCGACCCCATGTGTGGTGCGAAATCGCAAGCGGCCGCTCTTGGGGAATTGTTGACGTGGCGCCGGGCGCCTTCGCCCCAGACCTGCGCTCAGGGCAGAAAGGTTCACCCTGGGCACCAAATCCAGAGGCAATGTCTCGGGACCGACAGAGACCACCTCTAGGGTCCAAAATTCTGGCGACGGCTCTCGGGAAGCTGGACACTCTGCTAGGTGCAAGTGCCCCAAAAGGCCAGGTCTGGACCTCAGAGGCCAAGCTGTCAGAGAAATGCCGGTGCTGGTGGTCCCGATCACCGACCCCTTGTGTGGTGCGAAATCGCAAGCCGCCGCTCTTGGGGAATTTTTGACGTGGCGCCGGGCGCCTTCACCCCGGGTCTGTGCTCAGGACCTCCAATTCACCCTGGGCACCAAATCCAGAGGCAATGTCTCGGGACCGACAGAGACCACCTCTAGGGTCCAAAATTCTGGCGACGGCTCTCGGGAAGCTGGACACTCTGCTAGGTGCAAGTGCCCCAAAAGGCCAGGTCTGGATCCCAGAGGCCAAGCTGTCAGTGAAATGCCGGTGCTGGTGGTCCCGATCACCGACCCCATGTGTGGTGCGAAATCGCAAGCGGCCGCTCTTGGGGAATTCTTGACGTGGCGCCGGGCGCCTTCGCCCCAGACCTGCGCTCAGGGCAGAAAGGTTCACCCTGGGCACCAAATCCAGAGGCAATGTCTCGGGACCGACAGAGACCACCTCTAGGGTCCAAAATTCTGGCGACGGCTCTCGGGAAGCTGGACACTCTGCTAGGTGCAAGTGCCCCAAAAGGCCAGGTCTGGATCCCAGAGGCCAAGCTGTCAGAGAAATGCCGGTGCTGGTGGTCCCGATCACCGACCCCATGTGTGGTGCGAAATCGCAAGCCGCCGCTCTTGGGGAATTTTTGACGTGGCGCCGGGCGCCTTCACCCCGGGTCTGTGCTCAGGACCTCCAATTCACCCTGGGCACCAAATCCAGAGGCAATGTCTCGGGACCGACAGAGACCACCTCTAGGGTCCAAAATTATGGCGACGGCTCTCGGGAAGCTGGACACTCTGCTAGGTGCAAGTGCCCCAAAAGGCCAGGTCTGGATCCCAGAGGCCAAGCTGTCAGTGAAATGCCGGTGCTGGTGGTCCCGATCACCGACCCCATGTGTGGTGCGAAATCGCAAGCGGCCGCTCTTGGGGAATTCTTGACGTGGCGCCGGGCGACTTCGCCCCAGACCTGCGCTCAGGGCAGAAAGGTTCACCCTGGGCACCAAATCCAGAGGCAATGTCTCGGGACCGACAGAGACCACCTCTAGGGTCCAAAATTCTGCCGACGGCTCTCGGGAAGCTGGACACTCTGCTAGGTGCAAGTGCCCCAAAAGGCCAGGTCTGGATCCCAGAGGCCAAGCTGTCAGAGAAATGCCGGTGCTGGTGGTCCCGATCACCGACCCCATGTGTGGTGCGAAATCGCAAGCGGCCGCTCTTGGGGAATTCTTGACGTGGCGCCGGGCGCCTTCGCCCCAGACCTGCGCTCAGGGCAGACAGGTTCACCCTGGGCACCAAATCCAGAGGCAATGTCTCGGGACCGACAGAGACCACCTCTAGGGTCCAAAATTCTGGCGACGGCTCTCGGGAAGCTGGACACTCTGCTAGGTGCAAGTGCCCCAAAAGGCCAGGTCTGGACCTCAGAGGCCAAGCTGTCAGAGAAATGCCGGTGCTGGTGGTCCCGATCACCGACCCCATGTGTGGTGCGAAATCGCAAGCCGCCGCTCTTGGGGAATTTTTGACGTGGCGCCGGGCGCCTTCGCCCCGGGTCTGTGCTCAGGACCTCCAATTCACCCTGGGCACCAAATCCAGAGGCAATGTCTCGGGACCGACAGAGACCACCTCTAGTGTCCAAAATTCTGGCGACGGCTCTCGGGAAGCTGGACACTCTGCTAGGTGCAAGTGCCCCAAAAGGCCAGGTCTGGATCCCAGAGGCCAAGCTGTCAGAGAAATGCCGGTGCTGGTGGTCCCGATCACCGACCCCATGTGTGGTGCGAAATCCCAAGCGGCAGCTCTTGGGGAATTATTGACGTGTCGCCGGGCGCCTTCGCCCCGGGTCTGTGCTCAGGACCTCCAATTCACCCTGGGCACCAAATCCAGAGGCAATGTCTCGGGACCGACAGAGACCACCTCTAGGGTCCAAAATTCTGCAGACGGCTCTCGGGAAGCTGGACACTCTGCTAGGTGCAAGTGCCCCAAAAGGCCAGGTCTGGATCCCAGAGGCCAAGCTGTCAGAGAAATGCCGGTGCTGGTGGTCCCGATCACCGACCCCATGTGTGGTGCGAAATCGCAAGCGGCCGCTCTTGGGGAATTCTTGACGTGGCGCCGGGCGCCTTCGCCCCGGGTCTGTGCTCAGGGCAGAAAGGTTCACCCTGGGCACCAAATCCAGAGGCAATGTCTCGGGACCGACAGAGACCACCTCTAGGGTCCAAAATTCTGGCGACGGCTCTCGGGAAGCTGGACACTCTGCTAGGTGCAAGTGCCCCAAAAGGCCAGGTCTGGACCTCAGAGGCCAAGCTGTCAGAGAAATGCCGGTGCTGGTGGTCCCGATCACCGACCCCATGTGTGGTGCGAAATCGCAAGCCGCCGCTCTTGGGGAATTTTTGACGTGGCGCCGGGCGCCTTCGCCCCGGGTCTGTGCTCAGGACCTCCAATTCACCCTGGGCACCAAATCCAGAGGCAATGTCTCGGGACCGACAGAGACCACCTCTAGGGTCCAAAATTCTGCCGACGGCTCTCGGGAAGCTGGACACTCTGCTAGGTGCAAGTGCCCCAAAAGGCCAGGTCTGGATCCCAGAGGCCAAGCTGTCAGTGAAATGCCGGTGCTGGTGGTCCCGATCACCGACCCCATGTGTGGTGCGAAATCGCAAGCGGCCGCTCTTGGGGAATTCTTGACGTGGCGCCGGGCGCCTTCGCCCCAGACCTGCGCTCAGGGCAGAAAGGTTCACCCTGGGCACCAAATCCAGAGGCAATGTCTCGGGACCGACAGAGACCACCTCTAGGGTCCAAAATTCTGGCGACGGCTCTCGGGAAGCTGGACACTCTGCTAGGTGCAAGTGCCCCAAAAGGCCAGGTCTGGATCCCAGAGGCCAAGCTGTCAGAGAAATGCCGGTGCTGGTGGTCCCGATCACCGACCCCTTGTGTGGTGCGAAATCGCAAGCCGCCGCTCTTGGGGAATTTTTGACGTGGCGCCGGGCGCCTTCGCCCCGGGTCTGTGCTCAGGACCTCCAATTCACCCTGGGCACCAAATCCAGAGGCAATGTCTCGGGACCGACAGAGACCACCTCTAGGGTCCAAAATTCTGCAGACGGCTCTCGGGAAGCTGGACACTCTGCTAGGTGCAAGTGCCCCAAAAGGCCAGGTCTGGATCCCAGAGGCCAAGCTGTCAGAGAAATGCCGGTGCTGGTGGTCCCGATCACCGACCCCATGTGTGGTGCGAAATCGCAAGCGGCCGCTCTTGGGGAATTCTTGACGTGGCGCCGGGCGCCTTCGCCCCAGACCTGCGCTCAGGGCAGAAAGGTTCACCCTGGGCACCAAATCCAGAGGCAATGTCTCGGGACCGACAGAGACCACCTCTAGGGTCCAAAATTCTGGCGACGGCTCTCGGGAAGCTGGACACTCTGCTAGGTGCAAGTGCCCCAAAAGGCCAGGTCTGGACCTCAGAGGCCAAGCTGTCAGAGAAATGCCGGTGCTGGTGGTCCCGATCACCGACCCCATGTGTGGTGCGAAATCGCAAGCCGCCGCTCTTGGGGAATTTTTGACGTGGCGCCGGGCGCCTTCGCCCCGGGTCTGTGCTCAGGACCTCCAATTCACCCTGGGCACCAAATCCAGAGGCAATGTCTCGGGACCGACAGAGACCACCTCTAGGGTCCAAAATTATGGCGACGGCTCTCGGGAAGCTGGACACTCTGCTAGGTGCAAGTACCCAAAAGGCCAGGTCTGGATCCCAGAGGCCAAGCTGTCAGTGAAATGCCGGTGCTGGTGGTCCCGATCACCGACCCCATGTGTGGTGCGAAATCGCAAGCGGCCGCTCTTGGGGAATTCTTGACGTGGCGCCGGGCGCCTTCGCCCCAGACCTGCGCTCAGGGCAGAAAGGTTCACCCTGGGCACCAAATCCAGAGGCAATGTCTCGGGACCGACAGAGACCACCTCTAGGGTCCAAAATTCTGCCGACGGCTCTCGGAGCTGGACACTCTGCTAGGTGCAAGTGCCCCAAAAGGCCAGGTCTGGATCCCAGAGGCCAAGCTGTCAGAGAAATGCCGGTGCTGGTGGTCCGATCACCGACCCCATGTGTGGTGCGAAATCGCAAGCCGCCGCTCTTGGGGAATTTTGACGTGGCGCCGGGCGCCTTCGCCCCCGGGTCTGTGCTCAGGACCTCCAATTCACCCTGGGCACCAAATCCAGAGGCAATGTCTCGGGACCGACAGAGACCACCTCTAGGGTCCAAATTCTGGCGACGGCTCTCGGGAAGCTGGACACTCTGCTAGGTGCAAGTGCCCCAAAAGGCCAGGTCTGGATCCCAGAGGCCAAGCTGTCAGAGAAATGCCGGTGCTGGTGGTCCCGATCACCGACCCCATGTGTGGTGCGAAATCCAAGCGGCAGCTCTTGGGGAATTATTGACGTGTCGCCGGGCGCCTTCGCCCCGGGTCTGTGCTCAGGACCTCCAATTCACCTGGGCACCAAATCCAGAGGCAATGTCTCGGGACCGACAGAGACCACCTCTAGGGTCCAAAATTCTGCAGACGGCTCTCGGGAAGCTGGACCACTCTGCTAGGTGCAAGTGCCCCAAAAGGCCAGGTCTGGATCCCAGAGGCCAAGCTGTCAGAGAAATGCCGGTGCTGGTGTCCCGATCACACGACCCCATGTGTGGTGCGAAATCGCAAGCGGCCGCTCTTGGGGAATTCTTGACGTGGCGCCGGGCGCCTTCGCCCCAGACCTGCACTCAGGGCAGAAAGGTTCACCTGGGCACCAAATCCAGAGGCAATGTCTCGGGACCGACAGAGACCACCTCTAGGGTCAAAATTCTGGCGACGGCCCTCGGAAGCTGGACACTCTGCTAGGTGCAAGTGCCCCAAAAGGCCAGGTCTGGATCCCAGAGGCCAAGCTGTCAGTGAAATGCCGGTGCTGGTGGTCCCGATCACCGACCCCATGTGTGGTGCGAAATCGCAAGCGCCGCTCTTGGGAATTCTTGACGTGGCGCCGGGCGCCTTCGCCCCAGGTCTGTGCTCAGGACCTCCAATTCACCCTGGGCACCAAATCCAGAGGCAATGTCTCGGGACCGACAGAGACCACCTCTAGGGTCCAAAATTCTGGCGACGGCTCTCGGGAAGCTGGACACTCTGCTAGGTGCAAGTGCCCCAAAAGGCCAGGTCTGGATCCCAGAGGCCAAGCTGTCAGAGAAATGCCGGTGCTGGTGGTCCGGATCACCGACCCCATGTGTGGTGCGAAATCGCAAGCGGCAGCTCTTGGGGAATTTTGACGTGGCGCCGGGCGCCTTCGCCCCGGGTCTGTGCTCAGGACCTCCAATTCACCCTGGGCACACAAATCCAGAGGCAATGTCTCGGGACCGACAGAGACCCACCTCTAGGGGTCCAAAATTCTGGCGACGGCTCTCGGGAAGCTGGACACTCTGCTAGGTGCAAGTGCCCCAAAAGGCAGGTCTGGACCTCAGAGGCCAAGCTGTCAGAGAAATGCCGTGCTGGTGGTCCCGATCACCGACCCCATGTGTGGTGCGAAATCGCAAGCGGCCGCTCTTGGGGAATTCTTGACGTGGCGCCGGGCGCCTTCGCCCCAGACCTGCGCTCAGGGCAGAAAGGTTCAACCTGGGCACCAAATCCAGAGGCAATGTCTCGGGACCGACAGAGACCACCTCTAGGGTCCAAAATTCTGGCGACGGCTCTCGGGAAGCTGGACACTCTGCTAGGTGCAAGTGCCCCAAAAGGCCAGGTCTGGATCCCAGAGGCCAAGCTGTCAGTGAAATGCCGGTGCTGGTGGTCCCGATCACCGACCCTTGTGTGGTGCGAAATCGCAAGCCGCCGCTCTTGGGGAATTTTTGACGTGGCGCCGGGCGCCTTCGCCCCGGGTCTGTGCTCAGGACCTCCAATTCACCCTGGGCACCAAATCCAGAGGCAATGTCTCGGGACCGACAGAGACTCACCTCTAGGGTCCAAAATTCTGGCGACGGCTCTCGGGAAGCTGGACACTCTGCTAGGTGCAAGTGCCCCAAAAGGCCAGGTCTGGACCTCAGAGGCCAAGCTGTCAGAGAAATGCCGGTGCTGGTGGTCCCGATCACCGACCCATGTGTGGTGCGAAATCGCAAGCGGCCGCTCTTGGGGAATTGTTGACGTGGCGCCGGGCGCCTTCGCCCCAGACCTGCGCTCAGGGCAGAAAGGTTCACCTGGGCACCAAATCCAGAGGCAATGTCTCGGGACCGACAGAGACCACCTCTAGGGTCCAAAATTCTGGTGACGGCTCTCGGGAAGCTGGACACTCTGCTAGGTGCAAGTGCCCCAAAAGGCCAGGTCTGGACCTCAGAGGCCAAGCTGTCAGAGAAATGCCGGTGCTGGTGGTCCGATCACCGACCCCTTGTGTGGTGCGAAATCGCAAGCCGCCGCTCTTGGGGAATTTTTGACGTGGCGCCGGGCGCCTTCACCCCGGGGTCTGTGCTCAGGACATCCAATTCACCCTGGGCACCAAATCCAGAGGCAATGTCTCGGGACCGACAGAGACCACCTCTAGGGTCCAAAATTCTGGCGACGGCTCTCGGGAAGCTGGACACTCTGCTAGGTGCAAGTGCCCCAAAAGGCCAGGTCTGGATCCCAGAGGCCAAGCTGTCAGTGAAATGCCGGTGCTGGTGGTCCCGATCACCGACCCCATGTGTGGTGCGAAATCGCAAGCGGCCGCTCTTGGGGAATTCTTGACGTGGCGCCGGGCGCCTTCGCCCCAGACCTGCGCTCAGGGCAGAAAGGTTCACCCTGGGCACCAAATCCAGAGGCAATGTCTCGGACCGACAGAGACCACCTCTAGGGTCCAAAATTCTGGCGACGGCTCTCGGGAAGCTGGACACTCTGCTAGGTGCAAGTGCCCCAAAAGGCCAGGTCTGGACCTCAGAGGCCAAGCTGTCCAGAGAAATGCCGGTGCTAGGTGGTCCGATCACCGACCCCATGTGTGGTGCGAAATCGCAAGCCGCCGCTCTTGGGGAATTCTTGACGTGGCGCCGGGCGCCTTCACCCCGGGTCTGTGCTCAGGACCTCCAATTCACCCTGGGCACCAAATCCAGAGGCAATGTCTCGGGACCGACAGAGACCACCTCTAGGGTCCAAAATTATGGCGACGGCTCTCGGAAGCTGGACACCTCTGCTAGGTGCAAGTGCCCCAAAAGGCCAGGTCTGGATCCCAGAGGCCAAGCTGTCAGTGAAATGCCGGTGCTGGTGGTCCCGATCACCGACCCCATGTGTGGTGCGAAATCGCAAGCGGCCGCTCTTGGGGAATTCTTGACGTGGCGCCGGGCGACTTCGCCCCAGACCTGCGCTCAGGGCAGAAAGGTTCACCCTGGGCACCAAATCCAGAGGCAATGTCTCGGGACCGACAGAGACCACCTCTAGGGCCCAAAATTCTGCCGACGGCTCTCGGGAAGCTGGACACTCTGCTAGGTGCAAGTGCCCCAAAAGGCCAGGTCTGGATCCCAGAGGCCAAGCTGTCAGAGAAATGCCGGTGCTGGTGGTCCCGATCACCGACCCCATGTGTGGTGCGAAATCGCAAGCGGCCGCTCTTGGGGAATTCTTGACGTGGCGCCGGGCGCCTTCGCCCCAGACCTGCGCTCAGGGCAGACAGGTTCACCCTGGGCACCAAATCCAGAGGCAATGTCTCGGGACCGACAGAGACCACCTCTAGGGTCCAAAATTCTGGCGACGGCTCTCGGGAAGCTGGACACTCTGCTAGGTGCAAGTGCCCCAAAAGGCCAGGTCTGGACCTCAGAGGCCAAGCTGTCAGAGAAATGCCGGTGCTGGTGGTCCCGATCACCGACCCCATGTGTGGTGCGAAAATCGCAAGCCGCCGCTCTTGGGGAATTTTTGACGTGGCGCCGGGCGCCTTCGCCGGGTCTGTGCTCAGGACCTCCAATTCACCCTGGGCACCAAATCCAGAGGCAATGTCTCGGGACCGACAGAGACCACCTCTAGGGGTCCAAAATTCTGGCGACGGCTCTCGGGAAGCTGGACACTCTGCTAGGTGCAAGTGCCCCCAAAAGGCCAGGTCTGGATCCCAGAGGCCAAGCTGTCAGAGAAATGCCGGTGCTGGTGGTCCCGATCACCGACCCCATGTGTGGTGCGAAATCCCAAGCGGCAGCTCTTGGGGAATTATTGACGTGTCGCGGGCGCCTTCGCCCCGGGTCTGTGCTCCAGGACCTCCAATTCACCCTGGGCACCAAATCCAGAGGCAATGTCTCGGGACCGACAGAGACCACCTCTAGGGTCCAAAATTCTGCCGACGGCTCTCGGGAAGCTGGACACTCTGCTAGGTGCAAGTGCCCCAAAAGGCCAGGTCTGGATCCCAGAGGCCAAGCTGTCAGAGAAATGCCGGTGCTGGTGGTCCCGATCACCGACCCCATGTGTGGTGCGAAATCGCAAGCGGGCCGCTCTTGGGGAATTCTTGACGTGGCGCCGGGCGCCTTCGCCCCAGACCTGCGCTCAGGGCAGAAGGTTCACCCTGGGCACCAAATCCAGAGGCAATGTCTCGGGACCGACAGAGACCACCTCTAGGGTCCAAAATTCTGGCGACGGCTCTCGGGAAGCTGGACACTCTGCTAGGTGCAAGTGCCCCAAAAGGCCAGGTCTGGACCTCAGAGGCCAAGCTGTCAGAGAAATGCCGGTGCTGGTGGTCCCGATCACCGACCCCATGTGTGGTGCGAAATCGCAAGCCGCCGCTCTTGGGGAATTTTTGACGTGGCGCCGGGCGCCTTCGCCCCGGGTTCTGTGCTCAGGACCTCCAATTCACCCTGGGCACCAAATCCAGAGGCAATGTCTCGGGACCGACAGAGCCCACCTCTAGGGTCCAAATTCTGCCGACGGCTCTCGGGAAGCTGGACACTCTGCTAGGTGCAAGTGCCCCAAAAGGCCAGGTCTGGATCCCAGAGGCAAGCTGTCAGTGAAATGCCGGTGCTGGTGGTCCCGATCACCGACCCCATGTGTGGTGCGAAATCGCAAGCGGCCGCTCTTGGGGAATTCTTGACGTGGCGCCGGGCGCCTTCGCCCCAGACCTGCGCTCAGGGCAGAAAGGTTCACCCTGGGCACCAAATCCAGAGGCAATGTCTCGGGACCGACAGAGACCACCTCTAGGGTCCAAAATTCTGGCGACGGCTCTCGGAAGCTGGACACTCTGCTAGGTGCAAGTGCCCCAAAAGGCCAGGTCTGGATCCCAGAGGCCAAGCTGTCAGAGAAATGCCGGTGCTGGTGGTCCGGATCACCGACCCGATGTGTGGTGCGAAATCGCAAGCGGCCGCTCTTGGGAATTCTTGACGTGTCGTCGGGCGCCTTCGCCCCGGGTCTGTGCTCAGGACCTCCAATTCACCCTGGGCACCAAATCCAGAGGCAATGTCTCGGGACCGACAGAGACCACCTCTAGGGTCCAAAATTCTGGCGACGGCTCTCGGGAAGCTGGACACTCTGCTAGGTGCAAGTGCCCCAAAAGGCCAGGTCTGGATCCCAGAGGCCAAGCTGTCAGAGAAATGCCGGTGCTGGTGGTCCCGATCACCGACCCCATGTGTGGTGCGAAATCGCAAGCGGCAGCTCTTGGGGAATTCTTGACGTGTCGTCGGGCGCCTTCGCCCCGGGTCTGTGCTCAGGACCTCCAATTCACCCTGGGCACCAAATCAGAGGCAATGTCTCGGGACCCGACAGAGACCACCTCTAGGGTCCAAAATTCTGGCGACGGCTCTCGGGAAGCTGGACACTCTGCTAGGTGCAAGTGCCCCAAAAGGCCAGGTCTGGACCTCAGAGGCCAAGCTGTCAGTGAAATGCCGGTGCTGGTGGTCCCGATCACCGACCCCATGTGTGGTGCGAAATCGCAAGCGGCAGCTCTTGGGGAATTATTGACGTGTCGCCGGGCGCCTTCGCCCCGGGTCTGTGCTCAGGACCTCCAATTCACCCTGGGCACCAAATCCAGAGGCAATGTCTCGGGACCGACAGAGACCACCTCTAGGGTCCAAAATTCTGGCGACGGCTCTCGGGAAGCTGGACACTCTGCTAGGTACAAGTGCCCCAAAAGGCCAGGTCTGGACCTCAGAGGCCAAGCTGTCAGAGAAATGCCGGTGCTGGTGGTATCGATCCACCAGCACCGGCATTTCTCTGACAGCTTGGCCTCTGAGGTCCAGACCTGGCCTTTTGGGGCACTTGTACCTAGCAGAGTGTCCAGCTTCCCGAGAGCCGTCGCCAGAATTTTGGACCCTAGAGGTTGGTCTCTGTCGGTCCCGAGACATTGCCTCTGGGATTTGGTGCCCAGGGTGAATTGGAGGTCCTGAGCACAGACCCGGGGCGAAAGGCGCCCGGCGACACGTCAATAATTCCCCAAGAGCTGCCGCTTGCGATTTCGCACCACACATGGGGTCGGTGATCGGGACCACCAGCACCGGCATTTCACTGACAGCTTGGCCTCTGAGGTCCAGACCTGGCCTTTTGGGGCACTTGCACCTAGCAGAGTGTCCAGCTTCCCGAGAGCCCGTCGCCAGAATTTTGGACCCTAGAGGTGGTCTCTGTCTGGTCCCGAGACATTGCCTCTGGATTGGTGCCCAGGGTGAATTGGAGGTCCTGAGCACAGACCCGGGGCGAAGGCGCCCGACGACACGTCAAGAATTCCCCCAAGAGCTGCCGCTTGCGATTTCGCACCACACATGGGGTCGGTGATCGGGACCACCAGCACCGGCATTTCTCTGACAGCTTGGCCTCTGGGATCCAGACCTGGCCTTTTGGGGGCAACTTGCACCTAGCAGAGTGTCCAGCTTCCCGAGAGCCGTCGCCAGAATTTTGGACCCTAGAGGTGGTCTCTGTCGGTCCCGAGACATGCCTCTGATTTGGTGCCCAGGGTGAATTGGAGGTCCTGAGCACAGACCCGGGGCGAAGGCGCCCGACGACACGTCAAGAATTCCCCAAGAGCGGCCGCTTGCGATTTCGCACCACACATCGGGTCGGTGATCCGGACCACCAGCACCGGCATTTCTCTGACAGCTTGGCCTCTGGGATCCAGACCTGGCCTTTTGGGGCACTTGCACCTAGCAGAGTGTCCAGCTTCCGAGAGCCGTCGCCAGAATTTTGGACCCTAGAGGTCGGTCTCTGTCGGTCCCGAGACATTGCCTCTGGATTTGGTGCCCAGGGTGAACCTTTCTGCCCTGAGCGCAGGTCTGGGGCGAAGGCGCCCGGCGCCACGTCAAGAATTCCCCAAGAGCGGCCGCTTGCGATTTCGCACCACACATGGGGTCGGTGATCGGGACCACCAGCACCGGCATTTCACTGACAGCTTGGCCTCTGGGATCCAGACCTGGCCTTTTGGGGCACTTTGCACCTAGCAGAGTGTCCAGCTTCCCGAGAGCCGTCGGCAGAATTTTGGACCCTAGAGGTGGGCTCTGTCGGTCCCGAGACATTGCCTGTTGGATTTGGTGCCCAGGGTGAATTGGAGGTCCTGAGCACAGACCCGGGGCGAAGGCGCCCGGCGCCACGTCAAAAATTCCCCAAGAGCGGCGGCTTGCGATTTCGCACCACACATGGGGTCGGTGATCGGGACCACCAGCACCGGCATTTCTCTGACAGCTTGGCCTCTGAGGTCCAGACCTGGCCTTTTGGGGCACTTGCACCTAGCAGAGAGTGTCCAGCTTCCCGAGAGCCGTCGCCAGAATTTTGGACCCTAGAGGTGGTCTCTGTCGGTCCCGAGACATTGCCTCTGGATTTGGTGCCCAGGGTGAACCTTTCTGCCCTGAGCGCAGGTCTGGGGCGAAGGCGCCGGCGCCACGTCAAGAATTCCCCAAGAGCGGCCGCTTGCGATTTCGCACCCACACATGGGGTCGGTGATCGGGACCACCAGCACCGGCATTTCTCTGACAGCTTGGCCTCTGGGATCCAGACCTGGCCTTTTGGGGCACTTGCACCTAGCAGAGTGTCCAGCTTCCCGAGAGCCGTCGGCAGAATTTTGGACCCTAGAGGTGGTCTCTGTCGGTCCCGAGACATTGCCTCTGATTTGGTGCCCAGGGTGAATTGGAGGTCCTGAGCACAGACCCGGGGGCGAAGGCGCCCGGCGACACGTCAATAATTCCCCAAGAGCTGCCGCTTGGGATTTCGCACCACACATGGGGTCGGTGATCGGGACCACCAGCACCGGCATTTCTCTGACAGCTTGGCCTCTGGGATCCAGACCTGGCCTTTTGGGGCACTTGCACCTAGCAGAGTGTCCAGCTTCCCGAGAGCCGTCGCCAGAATTTTGGACCCTAGAGGTGGTCTCTGTCGGTCCCGAGACATTGCCTCTGGATTTGGTGCCCAGGTGAATTGGAGGTCCTGAGCACAGACCCGGGGCGAAGGCGCCCGGGCGCCACGTCAAAAATTCCCCAAGAGCGGCGGCTTGCGATTTCGCACCACACATGGGGTCGGTGATCGGGACCACCAGCACCGGCATTTCTCTGACAGCTTGGCCTCTGAGGTCCAGACCTGGCCTTTTGGGGCACTTGCACCTAGCAGAGTGTCCAGCTTCCCGAGAGCCGTCGCCAGAATTTTGGACCCTAGAGGTGGTCTCTGTCGGTCCCGAGACATTGCCTCTGGATTTGGTGCCCCAGGGTGAACCTGTCTGCCCTGAGCGCAGGTCTGGGGCGAAGGCGCCCGGCGCCACGTCAAGAATTCCCCAAGAGCGGCCGCTTGCGATTTCGCACCACACATGGGGTCGGTGATCGGGACCACCAGCACCGGCATTTCTCTGACAGCTTGGCCTCTGGGATCCAGACCTGGCCTTTTGGGGCACTTGCACCTAGCAGAGTGTCCAGCTTCCGAGAGCCGTCGGCAGAATTTTGGGCCCTAGAGGTGGTCTCTGTCGGTCCCGAGACATTGCCTCTGGATTTGGTGCCCAGGGTGAACCTTTCTGCCCTGAGCGCAGGTCTGGGGCGAAGTCGCCGGCGCCACGTCAAGAATTCCCCAAGAGCGGCCGCTTGCGATTTCGCACCACACATGGGGTCGGTGATCGGGACCACCAGCACCGGCATTTCACTGACAGCTTGGCCTCTGGGATCCAGACCTGGCCTTTTGGGCACTTGCACCTAGCAGAGTGTCCAGCTTCCCGAGAGCCGTCGCCATAATTTTGGACCCTAGAGGTGGTCTCTGTCGGTCCCGAGACATTGCCTCTGGATTGGTGCCCAGGGTGAATTGGAGGTCCTGAGCACAGACCCGGGGTGAAGGCGCCCGGCGCCACGTCAAGAATTCCCCAAGAGCGGCGGCTTGCGATTTCGCACCACACATGGGGTCGGTGATCGGGACCACCAGCACCGGCATTTCTCTGACAGCTTGGCCTCTGAGGTCCAGACCTGGCCTTTTGGGGCACTTGCACCCTAGCAGAGTGTCCAGCTTCCGAGAGCCGTCGCCAGAATTTTGGACCCTAGAGGTGGTCTCTGTCGGTCCCGAGACATTGCCTCTGGATTTGGTGCCCAGGGTGAACCTTTCTGCCCTGAGCGCAGGTCTGGGGCGAAGGCGCCCGGCGCCACGTCAAGAATTCCCAAGAGCGGCCGCTTGCGATTTCGCACCACACATGGGGGTCGGTGATCGGGACCACCAGCACCGGCATTTCACTGACAGCTTGGCCTCTGGGATCCAGACCTGGCCTTTTGGGGCACTTGCACCTAGCAGAGTGTCCAGCTTCCCGAGAGCCGTCGCCAGAATTTTGGACCCTAGAGGTGGTCTCTGTCGGTCCCGAGACATTGCCTCTGGATTTGGTGCCCAGGGTGAATTGGATGTCCTGAGCACAGACCCGGGGTGAAGGCGCCCGGCGCCACGTCAAAAATTCCCCAAGAGCGGCGGCTTGCGATTTCGCACCACACAAGGGGTCGGTGATCGGGACCACCAGGCACCGGCATTTCTCTGACAGCTTGGCCTCTGAGGTCCAGACCTGGCCTTTTGGGGCACTTGCACCTAGCAGAGTGTCCAGCTTCCGAGAGCCGTCACCAGAATTTTGGACCCTAGAGGTGGTCTCTGTCGGTCCCGAGACATTGCCTCTGGATTTGGTGCCCAGGGTGAACCTTTCTGCCCTGAGCGCAGGTCTGGGGCGAAGGCGCCCGGCGCCACGTCAACAATTCCCCAAGAGCGGCCGCTTGCGATTTCGCACCACACATGGGGGTCGGTGATCGGGACCACCAGCACCGGCATTTCTCTGACAGCTTGGCCTCTGAGGTCCAGACCTGGCCTTTTGGGGCACTTGCACCTAGCAGAGTGTCCAGCTTCCCGAGAGCCGTCGCCAGAATTTTGGACCCTAGAGGTGGTCTCTGTCGGTCCCGAGACATTGCCTCTGGATTTGGTGCCCAGGGTGAATTGGAGGTCCTGAGCACAGACCCGGGGCGAAGGCGCCCGGCGCCACGTCAAAAATTCCCCAAGAGCGGCGGCTTGCGATTTCGCACCACACAAGGGGTCGGTGATCGGGACCACCAGCACCGGCATTTCACTGACAGCTTGGCCTCTGGGATCCAGACCTGGCCTTTTGGGGCACTTGCACCTAGCAGAGTGTCCAGCTTCCCGAGAGCCGTCGCCAGAATTTTGGACCCTAGAGGTGGTCTCTGTCGGTCCCGAGACATTGCCTCTGGATTTGGTGCCCAGGGTGAACCTTTCTGCCCTGAGCGCAGGTCTGGGGCGAAGGCGCCCGGCGCCACGTCAAGAATTCCCCAAGAGCGGCCGCTTGCGATTTCGCACCACACATGGGGTCGGTGATCGGGACCACCAGCACCGGCATTTCTCTGACAGCTTGGCCTCTGAGGTCCAGACCTGGCCTTTTGGGGCACTTGCACCTAGCAGAGTGTCCAGCTTCCCGAGAGCCGTCGCCAGAATTTTGGACCCTAGAGGTGGTCTCTGTCGGTCCCGAGACATTGCCTCTGGATTTGGTGCCCAGGGTGAATTGGAGGTCCTGAGCACAGACCCGGGGCGAAGGCGCCCGGCGCCACGTCAAAAATTCCCCAAGAGCTGCCGCTTGCGATTTCGCACCACACATGGGGTCGGTGATCCGGACCACCAGCACCGGCATTTCTCTGACAGCTTGGCCTCTGGGATCCAGACCTGGCCTTTTGGGGCACTTGCACCTAGCAGAGTGTCCAGCTTCCCGAGAGCCGTCGCCAGAATTTTGGACCCTAGAGGTGGTCTCTGTCGGTCCCGAGACATTGCCTCTGGATTTGGTGCCCAGGGTGAATTGGAGGTCCTGAGCACAGACCTGGGGCGAAGGCGCCCGGCGCCACGTCAAGAATTCCCCAAGAGCGGCCGCTTGCGATTTCGCACCACACATGGGGTCGGTGATCGGGACCACCAGCACCGGCATTTCACTGACAGCTTGGCCTCTGGGATCCAGACCTGGCCTTTTGGGGCACTTGCACCTAGCAGAGTGTCCAGCTTCCCGAGGGCCGTCGCCAGAATTTTGGACCCTAGAGGTGGTCTCTGTCGGTCCCGAGACATTGCCTCTGGATTTGGTGCCCAGGGTGAACCTTTCTGCCCTGAGTGCAGGTCTGGGGCGAAGGCGCCCGGCGCCACGTCAAGAATTCCCCAAGAGCGGCCGCTTGCGATTTCGCACCACACATGGGGTCGGTGATCGGGACCACCAGCACCGGCATTTCTCTGACAGCTTGGCCTCTGGGATCCAGACCTGGCCTTTTGGGGCACTTGCACCTAGCAGAGTGTCCAGCTTCCCGAGAGCCGTCTGCAGAATTTTGGACCCTAGAGGTGGTCTCTGTCGGTCCCGAGACATTGCCTCTGGATTTGGTGCCCAGGGTGAATTGGAGGTCCTGAGCACAGACCCGGGGCGAAGGCGCCCGGCGACACGTCAATAATTCCCCAAGAGCTGCCGCTTGGGATTTCGCACCACACATGGGGTCGGTGATCGGGACCACCAGCACCGGCATTTCTCTGACAGCTTGGCCTCTGGGATCCAGACCTGGCCTTTTGGGGCACTTGCACCTAGCAGAGTGTCCAGCTTCCCGAGAGCCGTCGCCAGAATTTTGGACCCTAGAGGTGGTCTCTGTCGGTCCCGAGACATTGCCTCTGGATTTGGTGCCCAGGGTGAATTGGAGGTCCTGAGCACAGACCCGGGGCGAAGGCGCCCGGCGCCACGTCAAAAATTCCCCAAGAGCGGCGGCTTGCGATTTCGCACCACACATGGGGTCGGTGATCGGGACCACCAGCACCGGCATTTCTCTGACAGCTTGGCCTCTGGGATCCAGACCTGGCCTTTTGGGGCACTTGCACCTAGCAGAGTGTCCAGCTTCCCGAGAGCCGTCGGCAGAATTTTGGACCCTAGAGGTGGTCTCTGTCGGTCCCGAGACATTGCCTCTGGATTTGGTGCCCAGGGTGAACCTTTCTGCCCTGAGCGCAGGTCTGGGGCGAAGGCGCCCGGCGCCACGTCAAGAATTCCCCAAGAGCGGCCGCTTGCGATTTCGCACCACACATGGGGTCGGTGATCGGGACCACCAGCACCGGCATTTCACTGACAGCTTGGCCTCTGGGATCCAGACCTGGCCTTTTGGGTACTTGCACCTAGCAGAGTGTCCAGCTTCCCGAGAGCCGTCGCCATAATTTTGGACCCTAGAGGTGGTCTCTGTCGGTCCCGAGACATTGCCTCTGGATTTGGTGCCCAGGGTGAATTGGAGGTCCTGAGCACAGACCCGGGGCGAAGGCGCCCGGCGCCACGTCAAAAATTCCCCAAGAGCGGCGGCTTGCGATTTCGCACCACACATGGGGTCGGTGATCGGGACCACCAGCACCGGCATTTCTCTGACAGCTTGGCCTCTGAGGTCCAGACCTGGCCTTTTGGGGCACTTGCACCTAGCAGAGTGTCCAGCTTCCCGAGAGCCGTCGCCAGAATTTTGGACCCTAGAGGTGGTCTCTGTCGGTCCCGAGACATTGCCTCTGGATTTGGTGCCCAGGGTGAACCTTTCTGCCCTGAGCGCAGGTCTGGGGCGAAGGCGCCCGGCGCCACGTCAAGAATTCCCCAAGAGCGGCCGCTTGCGATTTCGCACCACACATGGGGTCGGTGATCGGGACCACCAGCACCGGCATTTCTCTGACAGCTTGGCCTCTGGGATCCAGACCTGGCCTTTTGGGGCACTTGCACCTAGCAGAGTGTCCAGCTTCCCGAGAGCCGTCTGCAGAATTTTGGACCCTAGAGGTGGTCTCTGTCGGTCCCGAGACATTGCCTCTGGATTTGGTGCCCAGGGTGAATTGGAGGTCCTGAGCACAGACCCGGGGCGAAGGCGCCCGGCGCCACGTCAAAAATTCCCCAAGAGCGGCGGCTTGCGATTTCGCACCACACAAGGGGTCGGTGATCGGGACCACCAGCACCGGCATTTCTCTGACAGCTTGGCCTCTGGGATCCAGACCTGGCCTTTTGGGGCACTTGCACCTAGCAGAGTGTCCAGCTTCCCGAGAGCCGTCGCCAGAATTTTGGACCCTAGAGGTGGTCTCTGTCGGTCCCGAGACATTGCCTCTGGATTTGGTGCCCAGGGTGAACCTTTCTGCCCTGAGCGCAGGTCTGGGGCGAAGGCGCCCGGCGCCACGTCAAGAATTCCCCAAGAGCGGCCGCTTGCGATTTCGCACCACACATGGGGTCGGTGATCGGGACCACCAGCACCGGCATTTCACTGACAGCTTGGCCTCTGGGATCCAGACCTGGCCTTTTGGGGCACTTGCACCTAGCAGAGTGTCCAGCTTCCCGAGAGCCGTCGGCAGAATTTTGGACCCTAGAGGTGGTCTCTGTCGGTCCCGAGACATTGCCTCTGGATTTGGTGCCCAGGGTGAATTGGAGGTCCTGAGCACAGACCCGGGGCGAAGGCGCCCGGCGCCACGTCAAAAATTCCCCAAGAGCGGCGGCTTGCGATTTCGCACCACACATGGGGTCGGTGATCGGGACCACCAGCACCGGCATTTCTCTGACAGCTTGGCCTCTGAGGTCCAGACCTGGCCTTTTGGGGCACTTGCACCTAGCAGAGTGTCCAGCTTCCCGAGAGCCGTCGCCAGAATTTTGGACCCTAGAGGTGGTCTCTGTCGGTCCCGAGACATTGCCTCTGGATTTGGTGCCCAGGGTGAACCTTTCTGCCCTGAGCACAGACCCGGGGCGAAGGCGCCCGGCGCCACGTCAAGAATTCCCCAAGAGCGGCCGCTTGCGATTTCGCACCACACATGGGGTCGGTGATCGGGACCACCAGCACCGGCATTTCTCTGACAGCTTGGCCTCTGGGATCCAGACCTGGCCTTTTGGGGCACTTGCACCTAGCAGAGTGTCCAGCTTCCCGAGAGCCGTCTGCAGAATTTTGGACCCTAGAGGTGGTCTCTGTCGGTCCCGAGACATTGCCTCTGGATTTGGTGCCCAGGGTGAATTGGAGGTCCTGAGCACAGACCCGGGGCGAAGGCGCCCGGCGACACGTCAATAATTCCCCAAGAGCTGCCGCTTGGGATTTCGCACCACACATGGGGTCGGTGATCGGGACCACCAGCACCGGCATTTCTCTGACAGCTTGGCCTCTGGGATCCAGACCTGGCCTTTTGGGGCACTTGCACCTAGCAGAGTGTCCAGCTTCCCGAGAGCCGTCGCCAGAATTTTGGACACTAGAGGTGGTCTCTGTCGGTCCCGAGACATTGCCTCTGGATTTGGTGCCCAGGGTGAATTGGAGGTCCTGAGCACAGACCCGGGGCGAAGGCGCCCGGCGCCACGTCAAAAATTCCCCAAGAGCGGCGGCTTGCGATTTCGCACCACACATGGGGTCGGTGATCGGGACCACCAGCACCGGCATTTCTCTGACAGCTTGGCCTCTGAGGTCCAGACCTGGCCTTTTGGGGCACTTGCACCTAGCAGAGTGTCCAGCTTCCCGAGAGCCGTCGCCAGAATTTTGGACCCTAGAGGTGGTCTCTGTCGGTCCCGAGACATTGCCTCTGGATTTGGTGCCCAGGGTGAACCTGTCTGCCCTGAGCGCAGGTCTGGGGCGAAGGCGCCCGGCGCCACGTCAAGAATTCCCCAAGAGCGGCCGCTTGCGATTTCGCACCACACATGGGGTCGGTGATCGGGACCACCAGCACCGGCATTTCTCTGACAGCTTGGCCTCTGGGATCCAGACCTGGCCTTTTGGGGCACTTGCACCTAGCAGAGTGTCCAGCTTCCCGAGAGCCGTCGGCAGAATTTTGGACCCTAGAGGTGGTCTCTGTCGGTCCCGAGACATTGCCTCTGGATTTGGTGCCCAGGGTGAACCTTTCTGCCCTGAGCGCAGGTCTGGGGCGAAGTCGCCCGGCGCCACGTCAAGAATTCCCCAAGAGCGGCCGCTTGCGATTTCGCACCACACATGGGGTCGGTGATCGGGACCACCAGCACCGGCATTTCACTGACAGCTTGGCCTCTGGGATCCAGACCTGGCCTTTTGGGGCACTTGCACCTAGCAGAGTGTCCAGCTTCCCGAGAGCCGTCGCCATAATTTTGGACCCTAGAGGTGGTCTCTGTCGGTCCCGAGACATTGCCTCTGGATTTGGTGCCCAGGGTGAATTGGAGGTCCTGAGCACAGACCCGGGGTGAAGGCGCCCGGCGCCACGTCAAAAATTCCCCAAGAGCGGCGGCTTGCGATTTCGCACCACACATGGGGTCGGTGATCGGGACCACCAGCACCGGCATTTCTCTGACAGCTTGGCCTCTGGGATCCAGACCTGGCCTTTTGGGGCACTTGCACCTAGCAGAGTGTCCAGCTTCCCGAGAGCCGTCGCCAGAATTTTGGACCCTAGAGGTGGTCTCTGTCGGTCCCGAGACATTGCCTCTGGATTTGGTGCCCAGGGTGAACCTTTCTGCCCTGAGCGCAGGTCTGGGGCGAAGGCGCCCGGCGCCACGTCAAGAATTCCCCAAGAGCGGCCGCTTGCGATTTCGCACCACACATGGGGTCGGTGATCGGGACCACCAGCACCGGCATTTCACTGACAGCTTGGCCTCTGGGATCCAGACCTGGCCTTTTGGGGCACTTGCACCTAGCAGAGTGTCCAGCTTCCCGAGAGCCGTCGCCAGAATTTTGGACCCTAGAGGTGGTCTCTGTCGGTCCCGAGACATTGCCTCTGGATTTGGTGCCCAGGGTGAATTGGAGGTCCTGAGCACAGACCCGGGGTGAAGGCGCCCGGCGCCACGTCAAAAATTCCCCAAGAGCGGCGGCTTGCGATTTCGCACCACACAAGGGGTCGGTGATCGGGACCACCAGCACCGGCATTTCTCTGACAGCTTGGCCTCTGAGGTCCAGACCTGGCCTTTTGGGGCACTTGCACCTAGCAGAGTGTCCAGCTTCCCGAGAGCCGTCGCCAGAATTTTGGACCCTAGAGGTGGTCTCTGTCGGTCCCGAGACATTGCCTCTGGATTTGGTGCCCAGGGTGAACCTTTCTGCCCTGAGCGCAGGTCTGGGGCGAAGGCGCCCGGCGCCACGTCAACAATTCCCCAAGAGCGGCCGCTTGCGATTTCGCACCACACATGGGGTCGGTGATCGGGACCACCAGCACCGGCATTTCTCTGACAGCTTGGCCTCTGAGGTCCAGACCTGGCCTTTTGGGGCACTTGCACCTAGCAGATTGTCCAGCTTCCCGAGAGCCGTCGCCAGAATTTTGGACCCTAGAGGTGGTCTCTGTCGGTCCCGAGACATTGCCTCTGGATTTGGTGCCCAGGGTGAATTGGAGGTCCTGAGCACAGACCCGGGGCGAAGGCGCCCGGCGCCACGTCAAAAATTCCCCAAGAGCGGCGGCTTGCGATTTCGCACCACACAAGGGGTCGGTGATCGGGACCACCAGCACCGGCATTTCACTGACAGCTTGGCCTCTGGGATCCAGACCTGGCCTTTTGGGGCACTTGCACCTAGCAGAGTGTCCAGCTTCCCGAGAGCCGTCGCCAGAATTTTGGACCCTAGAGGTGGTCTCTGTCGGTCCCGAGACATTGCCTCTGGATTTGGTGCCCAGGGTGAACCTTTCTGCCCTGAGCGCAGGTCTGGGGCGAAGGCGCCCGGCGCCACGTCAAGAATTCCCCAAGAGCGGCCGCTTGCGATTTCGCACCACACATGGGGTCGGTGATCGGGACCACCAGCACCGGCATTTCTCTGACAGCTTGGCCTCTGGGATCCAGACCTGGCCTTTTGGGGCACTTGCACCTAGCAGAGTGTCCAGCTTCCCGAGAGCCGTCGGCAGAATTTTGGACCCTAGAGGTGGTCTCTGTCGGTCCCGAGACATTGCCTCTGGATTTGGTGCCCAGGGTGAATTGGAGGTCCTGAGCACAGACCCGGGGCGAAGGCGCCCGACGACACGTCAAGAATTCCCCAAGAGCTGCCGCTTGCGATTTCGCACCACACATGGGGTCGGTGATCCGGACCACCAGCACCGGCATTTCTCTGACAGCTTGGCCTCTGGGATCCAGACCTGGCCTTTTGGGGCACTTGCACCTAGCAGAGTGTCCAGCTTCCCGAGAGCCGTCGCCAGAATTTTGGACCCTAGAGGTGGTCTCTGTCGGTCCCGAGACATTGCCTCTGGATTTGGTGCCCAGGGTGAACCTTTCTGCCCTGAGCGCAGGTCTGGGGCGAAGGCGCCCGGCGCCACGTCAAGAATTCCCCAAGAGCGGCCGCTTGCGATTTCGCACCACACATGGGGTCGGTGATCGGGACCACCAGCACCGGCATTTCACTGACAGCTTGGCCTCTGGGATCCAGACCTGGCCTTTTGGGGCACTTGCACCTAGCAGAGTGTCCAGCTTCCCGAGAGCCGTCGGCAGAATTTTGGACCCTAGAGGTGGTCTCTGTCGGTCCCGAGACATTGCCTCTGGATTTGGTGCCCAGGGTGAATTGGAGGTCCTGAGCACAGACCCGGGGCGAAGGCGCCCGGCGCCACGTCAAAAATTCCCCAAGAGCGGCGGCTTGCGATTTCGCACCACACATGGGGTCGGTGATCGGGACCACCAGCACCGGCATTTCTCTGACAGCTTGGCCTCTGAGGTCCAGACCTGGCCTTTTGGGGCACTTGCACCTAGCAGAGTGTCCAGCTTCCCGAGAGCCGTCGCCAGAATTTTGGACCCTAGAGGTGGTCTCTGTCGGTCCCGAGACATTGCCTCTGGATTTGGTGCCCAGGGTGAACCTTTCTGCTCTGAGCGCAGGTCTGGGGCGAAGGCGCCCGGCGCCACGTCAAGAATTCCCCAAGAGCGGCCGCTTGCGATTTCGCACCACACATGGGGTCGGTGATCGGGACCACCAGCACCGGCATTTCTCTGACAGCTTGGCCTCTGGGATCCAGACCTGGCCTTTTGGGGCACTTGCACCTAGCAGAGTGTCCAGCTTCCCGAGAGCCGTCTGCAGAATTTTGGACCCTAGAGGTGGTCTCTGTCGGTCCCGAGACATTGCCTCTGGATTTGGTGCCCAGGGTGAATTGGAGGTCCTGAGCACAGACCCGGGGCGAAGGCGCCCGGCGACACGTCAATAATTCCCCAAGAGCTGCCGCTTGGGATTTCGCACCACACATGGGGTCGGTGATCGGGACCACCAGCACCGGCATTTCTCTGACAGCTTGGCCTCTGGGATCCAGACCTGGCCTTTTGGGGCACTTGCACCTAGCAGAGTGTCCAGCTTCCCGAGAGCCGTCGCCAGAATTTTGGACCCTAGAGGTGGTCTCTGTCGGTCCCGAGACATTGCCTCTGGATTTGGTGCCCAGGGTGAATTGGAGGTCCTGAGCACAGACCCGGGGCGAAGGCGCCCGGCGCCACGTCAAAAATTCCCCAAGAGCGGCGGCTTGCGATTTCGCACCACACATGGGGTCGGTGATCGGGACCACCAGCACCGGCATTTCTCTGACAGCTTGGCCTCTGAGGTCCAGACCTGGCCTTTTGGGGCACTTGCACCTAGCAGAGTGTCCAGCTTCCCGAGAGCCGTCGCCAGAATTTTGGACCCTAGAGGTGGTCTCTGTCGGTCCCGAGACATTGCCTCTGGATTTGGTGCCCAGGGTGAACCTGTCTGCCCTGAGCGCAGGTCTGGGGCGAAGGCGCCCGGCGCCACGTCAAGAATTCCCCAAGAGCGGCCGCTTGCGATTTCGCACCACACATGGGGTCGGTGATCGGGACCACCAGCACCGGCATTTCTCTGACAGCTTGGCCTCTGGGATCCAGACCTGGCCTTTTGGGGCACTTGCACCTAGCAGAGTGTCCAGCTTCCCGAGAGCCGTCGGCAGAATTTTGGACCCTAGAGGTGGTCTCTGTCGGTCCCGAGACATTGCCTCTGGATTTGGTGCCCAGGGTGAACCTTTCTGCCCTGAGCGCAGGTCTGGGGCGAAGTCGCCCGGCGCCACGTCAAGAATTCCCCAAGAGCGGCCGCTTGCGATTTCGCACCACACATGGGGTCGGTGATCGGGACCACCAGCACCGGCATTTCACTGACAGCTTGGCCTCTGGGATCCAGACCTGGCCTTTTGGGGCACTTGCACCTAGCAGAGTATCCAGCTTCCCGAGAGCCGTCGCCATAATTTTGGACCCTAGAGGTGGTCTCTGTCGGTCCCGAGACATTGCCTCTGGATTTGGTGCCCAGGGTGAACCTTTCTGCCCTGAGCGCAGGTCTGGGGCGAAGGCGCCCGGCGCCACGTCAAGAATTCCCCAAGAGCGGCCGCTTGCGATTTCGCACCACACATGGGGTCGGTGATCGGGACCACCAGCACCGGCATTTCACTGACAGCTTGGCCTCTGGGATCCAGACCTGGCCTTTTGGGGCACTTGCACCTAGCAGAGTGTCCAGCTTCCCGAGAGCCGTCGCCATAATTTTGGACCCTAGAGGTGGTCTCTGTCGGTCCCGAGACATTGCCTCTGGATTTGGTGCCCAGGGTGAACCTTTCTGCCCTGAGCGCAGGTCTGGGGCGAAGGCGCCCGGCGCCACGTCAAGAATTCCCCAAGAGCGGCCGCTTGCGATTTCGCACCACACATGGGGTCGGTGATCGGGACCACCAGCACCGGCATTTCACTGACAGCTTGGCCTCTGGGATCCAGACCTGGCCTTTTGGGGCACTTGCACCTAGCAGAGTGTCCAGCTTCCCGAGAGCCGTCGCCAGAATTTTGGACCCTAGAGGTAGTCTCTGTCGGTCCCGAGACATTGCCTCTGGATTTGGTGCCCAGGGTGAATTGGATGTCCTGAGCACAGACCCGGGGTGAAGGCGCCCGGCGCCACGTCAAAAATTCCCCAAGAGCGGCGGCTTGCGATTTCGCACCACACAAGGGGTCGGTGATCGGGACCACCAGCACCGGCATTTCTCTGACAGCTTGGCCTCTGAGGTCCAGACCTGGCCTTTTGGGGCACTTGCACCTAGCAGAGTGTCCAGCTTCCCGAGAGCCGTCGCCAGAATTTTGGACCCTAGAGGTGGTCTCTGTCGGTCCCGAGACATTGCCTCTGGATTTGGTGCCCAGGGTGAATTGGAGGTCCTGAGCACAGACCCGGGGCGAAGGCGCCCGGCGCCACGTCAAAAATTCCCCAAGAGCGGCGGCTTGCGATTTCGCACCACACAAGGGGTCGGTGATCGGGACCACCAGCACCGGCATTTCACTGACAGCTTGGCCTCTGGGATCCAGACCTGGCCTTTTGGGGCACTTGCACCTAGCAGAGTGTCCAGCTTCCCGAGAGCCGTCGCCAGAATTTTGGACCCTAGAGGTGGTCTCTGTCGGTCCCGAGACATTGCCTCTGGATTTGGTGCCCAGGGTGAACCTTTCTGCCCTGAGCGCAGGTCTGGGGCGAAGGCGCCCGGCGCCACGTCAAGAATTCCCCAAGAGCGGCCGCTTGCGATTTCGCACCACACATGGGGTCGGTGATCGGGACCACCAGCACCGGCATTTCTCTGACAGCTTGGCCTCTGAGGTCCAGACCTGGCCTTTTGGGGCACTTGCACCTAGCAGAGTGTCCAGCTTCCCGAGAGCCGTCGCCAGAATTTTGGACCCTAGAGGTGGTCTCTGTCGGTCCCGAGACATTGCCTCTGGATTTGGTGCCCAGGGTGAATTGGAGGTCCTGAGCACAGACCCGGGGCGAAGGCGCCCGACGACACGTCAAGAATTCCCCAAGAGCTGCCGCTTGCGATTTCGCACCACACATGGGGTCGGTGATCCGGACCACCAGCACCGGCATTTCTCTGACAGCTTGGCCTCTGGGATCCAGACCTGGCCTTTTGGGGCACTTGCACCTAGCAGAGTGTCCAGCTTCCCGAGAGCCGTCGCCAGAATTTTGGACCCTAGAGGTGGTCTCTGTCGGTCCCGAGACATTGCCTCTGGATTTGGTGCCCAGGGTGAACCTTTCTGCCCTGAGCGCAGGTCTGGGGCGAAGGCGCCCGGCGCCACGTCAAGAATTCCCCAAGAGCGGCCGCTTGCGATTTCGCACCACACATGGGGTCGGTGATCGGGACCACCAGCACCGGCATTTCACTGACAGCTTGGCCTCTGGGATCCAGACCTGGCCTTTTGGGGCACTTGCACTTAGCAGAGTGTCCAGCTTCCCGAGAGCCGTCGGCAGAATTTTGGACCCTAGAGGTGGTCTCTGTCGGTCCCGAGACATTGCCTCTGGATTTGGTGCCCAGGGTGAATTGGAGGTCCTGAGCACAGACCCGGGGCGAAGGCGCCCGGCGCCACGTCAAAAATTCCCCAAGAGCGGCGGCTTGCGATTTCGCACCACACATGGGGTCGGTGATCGGGACCACCAGCACCGGCATTTCTCTGACAGCTTGGCCTCTGAGGTCCAGACCTGGCCTTTTGGGGCACTTGCACCTAGCAGAGTGTCCAGCTTCCCGAGAGCCGTCGGCAGAATTTTGGACCCTAGAGGTGGTCTCTGTCGGTCCCGAGACATTGCCTCTGGATTTGGTGCCCAGGGTGAATTGGAGGTCCTGAGCACAGACCCGGGGCGAAGGCGCCCGGCGACACGTCAATAATTCCCCAAGAGCTGCCGCTTGGGATTTCGCACCACACATGGGGTCGGTGATCCGGACCACCAGCACCGGCATTTCTCTGACAGCTTGGCCTCTGGGATCCAGACCTGGCCTTTTGGGGCACTTGCACCTAGCAGAGTGTCCAGCTTCCCGAGAGCCGTCGCCAGAATTTTGGACCCTAGAGGTGGTCTCTGTCGGTCCCGAGACATTGCCTCTGGATTTGGTGCCCAGGGTGAATTGGAGGTCCTGAGCACAGACCCGGGGCGAAGGCGCCCGGCGCCACGTCAAAAATTCCCCAAGAGCGGCGGCTTGCGATTTCGCACCACACATGGGGTCGGTGATCGGGACCACCAGCACCGTCATTTCTCTGACAGCTTGGCCTCTGAGGTCCAGACCTGGCCTTTTGGGGCACTTGCACCTAGCAGAGTGTCCAGCTTCCCGAGAGCCGTCGCCAGAATTTTGGACCCTAGAGGTGGTCTCTGTCGGTCCCGAGACATTGCCTCTGGATTTGGTGCCCAGGGTGAACCTTTCTGCCCTGAGCGCAGGTCTGGGGCGAAGTCGCCCGGCGCCACGTCAAAAATTCCCCAAGAGCGGCGGCTTGCGATTTCGCACCACACATGGGGTCGGTGATCGGGACCACCAGCACCGGCATTTCTCTGACAGCTTGGCCTCTGAGGTCCAGACCTGGCCTTTTGGGGCACTTGCACCTAGCAGAGTGTCCAGCTTCCCGAGAGCCGTCGCCAGAATTTTGGACCCTAGAGGTGGTCTCTGTCGGTCCCGAGACATTGCCTCTGGATTTGGTGCCCAGGGTGAACCTTTCTGCCCTGAGCGCAGGTCTGGGGCGAAGGCGCCCGGCGCCACGTCAAGAATTTCCCAAGAGCGGCCGCTTGCGATTTCGCACCACACATGGGGTCGGTGATCGGGACCACCAGCACCGGCATTTCTCTGACAGCTTGGCCTCTGAGGTCCAGACCTGGCCTTTTGGGGCACTTGCACCTAGCAGAGTGTCCAGCTTCCCGAGAGCCGTCGCCAGAATTTTGGACCCTAGAGGTGGTCTCTGTCGGTCCCGAGACATTGCCTCTGGATTTGGTGCCCAGGGTGAACTTGTCTGCCCTGAACGCAGTTCTGGGGCGAAGGCGCCCGGCGCCACGTCAAGAATTCCCCAAGAGCGGCCGCTTGCGATTTCGCACCACACATGGGGTCGGTGATCGGGACCACCAGCACCGGCATTTCTCTGACAGCTTGGCCTCTGGGATCCAGAGCTGGCCTTTTGGGGCACTTGCACTTAGCAGAGTGTCCAGCTTCCCGAGAGCCGACGCCAGAATTTTGGACCCTAGAGGTGGTCTCTGTCGGTCCCGAGACATTGCCTCTGGATTTGGTGCCCAGGGTGAATTGGAGGTCCTGAGCACAGACCCGGGGCGAAGGCGCCCGGCGCCACGTCAAAAATCCCCCAAGAGCGGCGGCTTGCGATTTCGCACCACACATGGGGTCGGTGATCGGGACCACCAGCACCGGCATTTCTCTGACAGCTTGGCCTCTGAGGTCCAGACCTGACCTTTTGGGGCACTTGCACCTAGCAGAGTGTCCAGCTTCCCGAGAGCCGTCGCCAGAATTTTGGACCCTAGAGGTGGTCTCTGTCGGTCCCGAGACATTGCCTCTGGATTTGGTGCCCAGGGTGAATTGGAGGTCCTGAGCACAGACCCGGGGCGAAGGCGCCCGAAGACACGTCAAGAATTCCCCAAGAGCGGCCGCTTGCGATTTCGCACCACACATGGGGTCGGTGATCCGGACCACCAGCACCGGCATTTCTCTGACAGCTTGGCCTCTGGGATCCAGACCTGGCCTTTTGGGGCACTTGCACCTAGCAGAGTGTCCAGCTTCCCGAGAGCCGTCGCCAGAATTTTGGACCCTAGAGGTGGTCTCTGTCGGTCCCGAGACATTGCCTCTGGATTTGGTGCCCAGGGTGAACCTTTCTGCCCTGAGCGCAGGTCTGGGGCGAAGGCGCCCGGCGCCACGTCAAGAATTCCCCAAGAGCGGCCGCTTGCGATTTCGCACCACACATGGGGTCGGTGATCGGGACCACCAGCACCGGCATTTCACTGACAGCTTGGCCTCTGGGATCCAGACCTGGCCTTTTGGGGCACTTGCACCTAGCAGAGTGTCCAGCTTCCCGAGAGCCGTCGGCAGAATTTTGGACCCTAGAGGTGGTCTCTGTCGGTCCCGAGACATTGCCTCTGGATTTGGTGCCCAGGGTGAATTGGAGGTCCTGAGCACAGACCCGGGGCGAAGGCGCCCGGCGCCACGTCAAAAATTCCCCAAGAGCGGCGGCTTGCGATTTCGCACCACACATGGGGTCGGTGATCGGGACCACCAGCACCGGCATTTCTCTGACAGCTTGGCCTCTGAGGTCCAGACCTGGCCTTTTGGGGCACTTGCACCTAGCAGAGTGTCCAGCTTCCCGAGAGCCGTCGCCAGAATTTTGGACCCTAGAGGTGGTCTCTGTCGGTCCCGAGACATTGCCTCTGGATTTGGTGCTCAGGGTGAACTTGTCTGCCCTGAACGCAGTTCTGGGGCGAAGGCGCCCGCCGCCACGTCAAGAATTCCCCAAGAGCTGCCGCTTGCGATTTCGCACCACACATGGGGTCGGTGATCGGGACCACCAGCACCGGCATTTCTCTGACAGCTTGGCCTCTGGGATCCAGACCTGGCCTTTTGGGGCACTTGCACTTAGCAGAGTGTCCAGCTTCCCGAGAGCCGTCGGCAGAATTTTGGACCCTAGAGGTGGTCTCTGTCGGTCCCGAGACATTGCCTCTGGATTTGGTGCCCAGGGTGAATTGGAGGTCCTGAGCACAGACCCGGGGCGAAGGCGCCCGGCGACACGTCAAGAATTCCCCAAGAGCTGCCGCTTGCGATTTCGCACCACACATGGGGTCGGTGATCCGGACCACCAGCACCGGCATTTCTCTGACAGCTTGGCCTCTGGGATCCAGACCTGGCCTTTTGGGGCACTTGCACTTAGCAGAGTGTCCAGCTTCCCGAGAGCCGTCGCCAGAATTTTGGACCCTAGAGGTGGTCTCTGTCGGTCCCGAGACATTGCCTCTGGATTTGGTGCCCAGGGTGAATTGGAGGTCCTGAACACAGACCCGGGGCGAAGGCGCCCGGCGACACGTCAAAAATTCCTCAAGAGCTGCCGCTTGGGATTTTGCACCACACATGGGGTCGGTGATCGAGACCACCAGCACCGGCATTTCTCTGACAGCTTGGCCTCTGAGGTCCAGACCTGGCCTTTTGGGGCACTTGCACCTAGCAGAGTGTCCAGCTTCCCGAGAGCCGTCGCCAGAATTTTGGACCCTAGAGGTGGTCTCTGTCGGTCCCGAGACATTGCCTCTGGATTTGGTGCCCAGGGTGAATTGGAGGTCCTGAGCGCAGGTCTGGGGCGAAGGCGCCCGGCGCCACGTCAATAATTCCCCAAGAGCTGCCGCTTGCGATTTCGCACCACACATGGGGTCGGTGATCGGGACCACCAGCACCGGCATTTCACTGACAGCTTGGCCTCTGGGATCCAGACCTGGCCTTTTGGGGCACTTGCACCTAGCAGAGTGTCCAGCTTCCCGAGAGCCGTCGCCAGAATTTTGGACCCTAGAGGTGGTCTCTGTCGGTCCCGAGACATTGCCTCTGGATTTGGTGCCTAGGGTGAATTGGAGGTCCTGAGCACAGACCCGGGGCGAAGGCGCCCGGCGCCACGTCAAAAATTCCCCAAGAGCGGCGGCTTGCGATTTCGCACCACACATGGGGTCGGTGATCGGGACCACCAGCACCGGCATTTCTCTGACAGCTTGGCCTCTGAGGTCCAGACCTGGCCTTTTGGGGCACTTGCACCTAGCAGAGTGTCCAGCTTCCCGAGAGCCGTCGCCAGAATTTTGGACCCTAGAGGTGGTCTCTGTCGGTCCCGAGACATTGCCTCTGGATTTGGTGCTCAGGGTGAACTTGTCGGCCCTGAACGCAGTTCTGGGGCGAAGGCGCCCGCCGCCACGTCAAGAATTCCCCAAGAGCTGCCGCTTGCGATTTCGCACCACACATGGGGTCGGTGATCGGGACCACCAGCACCGGCATTTCTCTGACAGCTTGGCCTCTGGGATCCAGACCTGGCCTTTTGGGGCACTTGCACTTAGCAGAGTGTCCAGCTTCCCGAGAGCCGTCGGCAGAATTTTGGACCCTAGAGGTGGTCTCTGTCGGTCCCGAGACATTGCCTCTGGATTTGGTGCCCAGGGTGAATTGGAGGTCCTGAGCACAGACCCGGGGCGAAGGCGCCCGGCGACACGTCAATAATTCCCCAAGAGCTGCCGCTTGCGATTTCGCACCACACATGGGGTCGGTGATCCGGACCACCAGCACCGGCATTTCTCTGACAGCTTGGCCTCTGGGATCCAGACCTGGCCTTTTGGGGCACTTGCACCTAGCAGAGTGTCCAGCTTCCCGAGAGCCGTCGCCAGAATTTTGGACCCTAGAGGTGGTCTCTGTCGGTCTCGAGACATTGCCTCTGGATTTGGTGCCCAGGGTGAATTGGAGGTCCTGAGCACAGACCCGGGGCGAAGGCGCCCGGCGCCACGTCAATAATTCCCCAAGAGCTGCCGCTTGCGATTTCGCACCACACATGGGGTCGGTGATCGGGACCACCAGCACCGGCATTTCTCTGACAGCTTGGCCTCTGGGATCCAGACCTGGCCTTTTGGGGCACTTGCACCTAGCAGAGTGTCCAGCTTCCCGAGAGCCGTCGCCAGAATTTTGGACCCTAGAGGTGGTCTCTGTCGGTCCCGAGACATTGCCTCTGGATTTGGTGCCCAGGGTGAACTTGTCTGCCCTGAACGCAGTTCTGGGGCGAAGGCGCCCGGCGCCACGTCAAGAATTCCCCAAGAGCTGCCGCTTGCGATTTCGCACCACACATGGGGTCGGTGATCGGGACCACCAGCACCGGCATTTCTCTGACAGCTTGGCCTCTGGGATCCAGACCTGGCCTTTTGGGGCACTTGCACTTAGCAGAGTGTCCAGCTTCCCGAGAGCCGTCGGCAGAATTTTGGACCCTAGAGGTGGTCTCTGTCGGTCCCGAGACATTGCCTCTGGATTTGGTGCCCAGGGTGAATTGGAGGTCCTGAGCACAGACCCGGGGCGAAGGCGCCCGGCGACACGTCAAAAATTCCTCAAGAGCTGCCGCTTGGGATTTTGCACCACACATGGGGTCGGTGATCGAGACCACCAGCACCGGCATTTCTCTGACAGCTTGGCCTCTGAGGTCCAGACCTGGCCTTTTGGGGCACTTGCACCTAGCAGAGTGTCCAGCTTCCCGAGAGCCGTCGCCAGAATTTTGGACCCTAGAGGTGGTCTCTGTCGGTCCCGAGACATTGCCTCTGGATTTGGTGCCCAGGGTGAATTGGAGGTCCTGAGCGCAGGTCTGGGGCGAAGGCGCCCGGCGCCACGTCAATAATTCCCCAAGAGCTGCCGCTTGCGATTTCGCACCACACATGGGGTCGGTGATCGGGACCACCAGCACCGGCATTTCACTGACAGCTTGGCCTCTGGGATCCAGACCTGGCCTTTTGGGGCACTTGCACTTAGCAGAGTGTCCAGCTTCCCGAGAGCCGTCGCCAGAATTTTGGACCCTAGAGGTGGTCTCTGTCGGTCCCGAGACATTGCCTCTGGATTTGGTGCCCAGGGTGAATTGGAGGTCCTGAGCACAGACCCGGGGCGAAGGCGCCCGGCGCCACGTCAAAAAATCCCCAAGAGCGGCGGCTTGCGATTTCGCACCACACATGGGGTCGGTGATCGGGACCACCAGCACCGGCATTTCTCTGACAGCTTGGCCTCTGAGGTCCAGACCTGGCCTTTTGGGGCACTTGCACCTAGCAGAGTGTCCAGCTTCCCGAGAGCCGTCGCCAGAATTTTGGACCCTAGAGGTGGTCTCTGTCGGTCCCGAGACATTGCCTCTGGATTTGGTGCTCAGGGTGAACTTGTCTGCCCTGAACGCAGTTCTGGGGCGAAGGCGCCCGCCGCCACGTCAAGAATTCCCCAAGAGCTGCCGCTTGCGATTTCGCACCACACATGGGGTCGGTGATCGGGACCACCAGCACCGGCATTTCTCTGACAGCTTGGCCTCTGGGATCCAGACCTGGCCTTTTGGGGCACTTGCACTTAGCAGAGTGTCCAGCTTCCCGAGAGCCGTCGGCAGAATTTTGGACCCTAGAGGTGGTCTCTGTCGGTCCCGAGACATTGCCTCTGGATTTGGTGCCCAGGGTGAATTGGAGGTCCTGAGCACAGACCCGGGGCGAAGGCGCCCGGCGACACGTCAATAATTCCCCAAGAGCTGCCGCTTGCGATTTCGCACCACACATGGGGTCGGTGATCGGGACCACCAGCACCGGCATTTCTCTGACAGCTTGGCCTCTGGGATCCAGACCTGGCCTTTTGGGGCACTTGCACCTAGCAGAGTGTCCAGCTTCCCGAGAGCCGTCGCCAGAATTTTGGACCCTAGAGGTGGTCTCTGTCGGTCCCGAGACATTGCCTCTGGATTTGGTGCCCAGGGTGAATTGGAGGTCCTGAGCGCAGGTCTGGGGCGAAGGCGCCCGGCGACACGTCAAAAATTCCTCAAGAGCTGCCGCGTGGGATTTTGCACCACACATGGGGTCGGTGATCGAGACCACCAGCACCGGCATTTCTCTGACAGCTTGGCCTCTGAGGTCCAGACCTGGCCTTTTGGGGCACTTGCACCTAGCAGAGTGTCCAGCTTCCCGAGAGCCGTCGCCAGAATTTTGGACCCTAGAGGTGGTCTCTGTCGGTCCCGAGACATTGCCTCTGGATTTGGTGCCCAGGGTGAATTGGAGGTCCTGAGCACAGACCCGGGGCGAAGGCGCCCGGCGCCACGTCAAAAAATCCCCAAGAGCGGCGGCTTGCGATTTCGCACCACACATGGGGTCGGTGATCGGGACCACCAGCACCGGCATTTCTCTGACAGCTTGGCCTCTGAGGTCCAGACCTGGCCTTTTGGGGCACTTGCACCTAGCAGAGTGTCCAGCTTCCCGAGAGCCGTCGCCAGAATTTTGGACCCTAGAGGTGGTCTCTGTCGGTCCCGAGACATTGCCTCTGGATTTGGTGCTCAGGGTGAACTTGTCTGCCCTGAACGCAGTTCTGGGGCGAAGGCGCCCGCCGCCACGTCAAGAATTCCCCAAGAGCTGCCGCTTGCGATTTCGCACCACACATGGGGTCGGTGATCGGGACCACCAGCACCGGCATTTCTCTGACAGCTTGGCCTCTGGGATCCAGACCTGGCCTTTTGGGGCACTTGCACTTAGCAGAGTGTCCAGCTTCCCAAGAACCGTCGGCAGAATTTTGGACCCTAGAGGTGGTCTCTGTCGGTCCCGAGACATTGCCTCTGGATTTGGTGCCCAGGGTGAATTGGAGGTCCTGAGCACAGACCCGGGGCGAAGGCGCCCGGCGACACGTCAATAATTCCCCAAGAGCTGCCGCTTGCGATTTCGCACCACACATGGGGTCGGTGATCCGGACCACCAGCACCGGCATTTCTCTGACAGCTTGGCCTCTGGGATCCAGACCTGGCCTTTTGGGGCACTTGCACCTAGCAGAGTGTCCAGCTTCCCGAGAGCCGTCGCCAGAATTTTGGACCCTAGAGGTGGTCTCTGTCGGTCCCGAGACATTGCCTCTGGATTTGGTGCCCAGGGTGAATTGGAGGTCCTGAGCGCAGGTCTGGGGCGAAGGCGCCCGGCGCCACGTCAATAATTCCCCAAGAGCTGCCGCTTGCAATTTCGCACCACACATGGGGTCGGTGATCGGGACCACCAGCACCGGCATTTCACTGACAGCTTGGCCTCTGGGATCCAGACCTGGCCTTTTGGGGCACTTGCACCTAGCAGAGTGTCCAGCTTCCCGAGAGCCGTCGCCAGAATTTTGGACCCTAGAGGTGGGCTCTGTCGGTCCCGAGACATTGCCTCTGGATTTGGTGCCCAGGGTGAATTGGAGGTCCTGAGCACAGACCCGAGGCGAAGGCGCCCGGCGCCACGTCAAAAATTCCCCAAGAGCGGCGGCTTGCGATTTCGCACCACACATGGGGTCGGTGATCGGGACCACCAGCACCGGCATTTCTCTGACAGCTTGGCGTCTGAGGTCCAGACCTGGCCTTTTGGGGCACTTGCACCTAGCAGAGTGTCCAGCTTCCCGAGAGCCGTCGCCAGAATTTTGGACCCTAGAGGTGGTCTCTGTCGGTCCCGAGACATTGCCTCTGGATTTGGTGCCCAGGGTGAACTTGTCTGCCCTGAACGCAGTTTCGGGCGAAGGCGCCCGGCGCCACGTCAAGAATTCCCCAAGAGCTGCCGCTTGCGATTTCGCACCACACATGGGGTCGGTGATCGGGACCACCAGCACCGGCATTTCTCTGACAGCTTGGCCTCTGGGATCCAGACCTGGCCTTTTGGGGCACTTGCACTTAGCAGAGTGTCCAGCTTCCCGAGAGCCGTCGGCAGAATTTTGGACCCTAGAGGTGGTCTCTGTCGGTCCCGAGACATTGCCTCTGGATTTGGTGCCCAGGGTGAACTGGAGGTCCTGAGCACAGACCCGGGGCGAAGGCGCCCGGCGACACGTCAAAAATTCCTCAAGAGCTGCCGCTTGGGATTTTGCACCACACATGGGGTCGGTGATCGAGACCACCAGCACCGGCATTTCTCTGACAGCTTGGCCTCTGAGGTCCAGACCTGGCCTTTTGGGGCACTTGCACCTAGCAGAGTGTCCAGCTTCCCGAGAGCCGTCGCCAGAATTTTGGACCCTAGAGGTGGTCTCTGTCGGTCCCGAGACATTGCCTCTGGATTTGGTGCCCAGGGTGAATTGGAGGTCCTGAGCACAGACCCGGGGCGAAGGCGCCCGACGACACGTCAAGAATTCCCCAAGAGCTGCCGCTTGCGATTTCGCACCACACATGGGGTCGGTGATCGGGACCACCAGCACCGGCATTTCTCTGACAGCTTGGCCTCTGGGATCCAGACCTGGCCTTTTGGGGCACTTGCACCTAGCAGAGTGTCCAGCTTCCCGAGAGCCGTCGCCAGAATTTTGGACCCTAGAGGTGGTCTCTGTCGGTCCCGAGACATTGCCTCTGGATTTGGTGCCCAGGGTGAATTGGAGGTCCTGAGCACAGACCCGGGGCGAAGGCGCCCGACGACACGTCAAGAATTCCCCAAGAGCGGCCGCTTGCGATTTCGCACCACACATGGGGTCGGTGATCCGGACCACCAGCACCGGCATTTCTCTGACAGCTTGGCCTCTGGGATCCAGACCTGGCCTTTTGGGGCACTTGCACCTAGCAGAGTGTCCAGCTTCCCGAGAGCCGTCGCCAGAATTTTGGACCCTAGAGGTGGTCTCTGTCGGTCCCGAGACATTGCCTCTGGATTTGGTGCCCAGGGTGAACCTTTCTGCCCTGAGCGCAGGTCTGGGGCGAAGGCGCCCGGCGCCACGTCAAGAATTCCCCAAGAGCGGCCGCTTGCGATTTCGCACCACACATGGGGTCGGTGATCGGGACCACCAGCACCGGCATTTCACTGACAGCTTGGCCTCTGGGATCCAGACCTGGCCTTTTGGGGCACTTGCACCTAGCAGAGTGTCCAGCTTCCCGAGAGCCGTCGGCAGAATTTTGGACCCTAGAGGTGGTCTCTGTCGGTCCCGAGACATTGCCTCTGGATTTGGTGCCCAGGGTGAATTGGAGGTCCTGAGCACAGACCCGGGGCGAAGGCGCCCGGCGCCACGTCAAAAATTCCCCAAGAGCGGCGGCTTGCGATTTCGCACCACACATGGGGTCGGTGATCGGGACCACCAGCACCGGCATTTCTCTGACAGCTTGGCCTCTGAGGTCCAGACCTGGCCTTTTGGGGCACTTGCACCTAGCAGAGTGTCCAGCTTCCCGAGAGCCGTCGCCAGAATTTTGGACCCTAGAGGTGGGCTCTGTCGGTCCCGAGACATTGCCTCTGGATTTGGTGCCCAGGGTGAATTGGAGGTCCTGAGCACAGACCCGAGGCGAAGGCGCCCGGCGCCACGTCAAAAATTCCCCAAGAGCGGCGGCTTGCGATTTCGCACCACACATGGGGTCGGTGATCGGGACCACCAGCACCGGCATTTCTCTGACAGCTTGGCGTCTGAGGTCCAGACCTGGCCTTTTGGGGCACTTGCACCTAGCAGAGTGTCCAGCTTCCCGAGAGCCGTCGCCAGAATTTTGGACCCTAGAGGTGGTCTCTGTCGGTCCCGAGACATTGCCTCTGGATTTGGTGCCCAGGGTGAACTTGTCTGCCCTGAACGCAGTTTCGGGCGAAGGCGCCCGGCGCCACGTCAAGAATTCCCCAAGAGCTGCCGCTTGCGATTTCGCACCACACATGGGGTCGGTGATCGGGACCACCAGCACCGGCATTTCTCTGACAGCTTGGCCTCTGGGATCCAGACCTGGCCTTTTGGGGCACTTGCACTTAGCAGAGTGTCCAGCTTCCCGAGAGCCGTCGGCAGAATTTTGGAGCCTAGAGGTGGTCTCTGTCGGTCCCGAGACATTGCCTCTGGATTTGGTGCCCAGGGTGAACTGGAGGTCCTGAGCACAGACCCGGGGCGAAGGCGCCCGGCGACACGTCAAAAATTCCTCAAGAGCTGCCGCTTGGGATTTTGCACCACACATGGGGTCGGTGATCGAGACCACCAGCACCGGCATTTCTCTGACAGCTTGGCCTCTGAGGTCCAGACCTGGCCTTTTGGGGCACTTGCACCTAGCAGAGTGTCCAGCTTCCCGAGAGCCGTCGCCAGAATTTTGGACCCTAGAGGTGGTCTCTGTCGGTCCCGAGACATTGCCTCTGGATTTGGTGCCCAGGGTGAATTGGAGGTCCTGAGCACAGACCCGGGGCGAAGGCGCCCGACGACACGTCAAGAATTCCCCAAGAGCTGCCGCTTGCGATTTCGCACCACACATGGGGTCGGTGATCGGGACCACCAGCACCGGCATTTCTCTGACAGCTTGGCCTCTGGGATCCAGACCTGGCCTTTTGGGGCACTTGCACCTAGCAGAGTGTCCAGCTTCCCGAGAGCCGTCGCCAGAATTTTGGACCCTAGAGGTGGTCTCTGTCGGTCCCGAGACATTGCCTCTGGATTTGGTGCCCAGGGTGAATTGGAGGTCCTGAGCACAGACCCGGGGCGAAGGCGCCCGACGACACGTCAAGAATTCCCCAAGAGCGGCCGCTTGCGATTTCGCACCACACATGGGGTCGGTGATCCGGACCACCAGCACCGGCATTTCTCTGACAGCTTGGCCTCTGGGATCCAGACCTGGCCTTTTGGGGCACTTGCACCTAGCAGAGTGTCCAGCTTCCCGAGAGCCGTCGCCAGAATTTTGGACCCTAGAGGTGGTCTCTGTCGGTCCCGAGACATTGCCTCTGGATTTGGTGCCCAGGGTGAACCTTTCTGCCCTGAGCGCAGGTCTGGGGCGAAGGCGCCCGGCGCCACGTCAAGAATTCCCCAAGAGCGGCCGCTTGCGATTTCGCACCACACATGGGGTCGGTGATCGGGACCACCAGCACCGGCATTTCACTGACAGCTTGGCCTCTGGGATCCAGACCTGGCCTTTTGGGGCACTTGCACCTAGCAGAGTGTCCAGCTTCCCGAGAGCCGTCGGCAGAATTTTGGACCCTAGAGGTGGTCTCTGTCGGTCCCGAGACATTGCCTCTGGATTTGGTGCCCAGGGTGAATTGGAGGTCCTGAGCACAGACCCGGGGCGAAGGCGCCCGGCGCCACGTCAAAAATTCCCCAAGAGCGGCGGCTTGCGATTTCGCACCACACATGGGGTCGGTGATCGGGACCACCAGCACCGGCATTTCTCTGACAGCTTGGCCTCTGAGGTCCAGACCTGGCCTTTTGGGGCACTTGCACCTAGCAGAGTGTCCAGCTTCCCGAGAGCCGTCGCCAGAATTTTGGACCCTAGAGGTGGTCTCTGTCGGTCCCGAGACATTGCCTCTGGATTTGGTGCCCAGGGTGAACCTTTCTGCCCTGAGCGCAGGTCTGGGGCGAAGTCGCCCGGCGCCACGTCAAGAATTCCCCAAGAGCGGCCGCTTGCGATTTCGCACCACACATGGGGTCGGTGATCGGGACCACCAGCACCGGCATTTCTCTGACAGCTTGGCCTCTGGGATCCAGACCTGGCCTTTTGGGGCACTTGCACCTAGCAGAGTGTCCAGCTTCCCGAGAGCCGTCGGCAGAATTTTGGACCCTAGAGGTGGTCTCTGTCGGTCCCGAGACATTGCCTCTGGATTTGGTGCCCAGGGTGAATTGGAGGTCCTGAGCACAGACCCGGGGCGAAGGCGCCCGGCGACACGTCAAAAATTCCCCAAGAGCTGCCGCTTGGGATTTCGCACCACACATGGGGTCGGTGATCGGGACCACCAGCACCGGCATTTCTCTGACAGCTTGGCCTCTGGGATCCAGACCTGGCCTTTTGGGGCACTTGCACCTAGCAGAGTGTCCAGCTTCCCGAGAGCCGTCGGCAGAATTTTGGACCCTAGAGGTGGTCTCTGTCGGTCCCGAGACATTGCCTCTGGATTTGGTGCCCAGGGTGAATTGGAGGTCCTGAGCACAGACCCGGGGCGAAGGCGCCCGGCGACACGTCAAAAATTCCCCAAGAGCGGCAGCTTGCGATTTCGCACCACACATGGGGTCGGTGATCGGGACCACCAGCACCGGCATTTCTCTGACAGCTTGGCCTCTGAGGTCCAGACCTGGCCTTTTGGGGCACTTGCACCTAGCAGAGTGTCCAGCTTCCCGAGAGCCGTCGCCAGAATTTTGGACCCTAGAGGTGGTCTCTGTCGGTCCCGAGACATTGCCTCTGGATTTGGTGCCCAGGGTGAATTGGAGGTCCTGAGCACAGACCCGGGGCGAAGGCGCCCGGCGCCACGTCAAGAATTCCCCAAGAGCGGCCGCTTGCGATTTCGCACCACACATGGGGTCGGTGATCGAGACCACCAGCACCGGCATTTCTCTGACAGCTTGGCCTCTGAGGTCCAGACCTGGCCTTTTGGGGCACTTGCACCTAGCAGAGTGTCCAGCTTCCCGAGAGCCGTCGCCAGAATTTTGGACCCTAGAGGTGGTCTCTGTCGGTCCCGAGACATTGCCTCTGGATTTGGTGCTCAGGGTGAACTTGTCTGCCCTGAACGCAGTTCTGGGGCGAAGGCGCCCGGCGCCACGTCAAGAATTCCCCAAGAGCTGCCGCTTGCGATTTCGCACCACACATGGGGTCGGTGATCGGGACCACCAGCACCGGCATTTCTCTGACAGCTTGGCCTCTGGGATCCAGACCTGGCCTTTTGGGGCACTTGCACTTAGCAGAGTGTCCAGCTTCCCGAGAGCCGTCGCCAGAATTTTGGACCCTAGAGGTGGTCTCTGTCGGTCCCGAGACATTGCCTCTGGATTTGGTGCCCAGGGTGAATTGGAGGTCCTGAGCACAGACCCGGGGCGAAGGCGCCCGGCGCCACGTCAAAAATTCCCCAAGAGCGGCCGCTTGCGATTTCGCACCACACATGGGGTCGGTGATCGGGACCACCAGCACCGGCATTTCTCTGACAGCTTGGCCTCTGAGGTCCAGACCTGGCCTTTTGGGGCACTTGCACCTAGCAGAGTGTCCAGCTTCCCGAGAGCCGTCGCCAGAATTTTGGACCCTAGAGGTGGTCTCTGTCGGTCCCGAGACATTGCCTCTGGATTTGGTGCCCAGGGTGAACCTTTCTGCCCTGAGCGCAGGTCTGGGGCGAAGGCGCCCGGCGCCACGTCAAGAATTCCCCAAGAGCGGCCGCTTGCGATTTCGCACCACACATGGGGTCGGTGATCGGGACCACCAGCACCGGCATTTCTCTGACAGCTTGGCCTCTGGGATCCAGACCTGGCCTTTTGGGGCACTTGCACCTAGCAGAGTGTCCAGCTTCCCGAGAGCCGTCGCCAGAATTTTGGACCCTAGAGGTGGTCTCTGTCGGTCCCGAGACATTGCCTCTGGATTTGGTGCCCAGGGTGAATTGGAGGTCCTGAGCACAGACCCGGGGCGAAGGCGCCCGGCGACACGTCAAAAATTCCTCAAGAGCTGCCGCTTGCGATTTCGCACCACACATGGGGTCGGTGATCGGGACCACCAGCACCGGCATTTCACTGACAGCTTGGCCTATGGGATCCAGACCTGGCCTTTTGGGGCACTTGCACTTAGCAGAGTGTCCAGCTTCCCGAGAGCCGTCGCCAGAATTTTGGACCCTAGAGGTGGTCTCTGTCGGTCCCGAGACATTGCCTCTGGATTTGGTGCCCAGGGTGAATTGGAGGTCCTGAGCACAGACCCGGGGCGAAGGCGCCCGGCGCCACGTCAAAAATTCCCCAAGAGCGGCGGCTTGCGATTTCGCACCACACATGGGGTCGGTGATCGGGACCACCAGCACCGGCATTTCTCTGACAGCTTGGCCTCTGAGGTCCAGACCTGGCCTTTTGGGGCACTTGCACCTAGCAGAGTGTCCAGCTTCCCGAGAGCCGTCGCCAGAATTTTGGACCCTAGAGGTGGTCTCTGTCGGTCCCGAGACATTGCCTCTGGATTTGGTGCTCAGGGTGAACTTGTCTGCCCTGAACGCAGTTCTGGGGCGAAGGCGCCCGCCGCCACGTCAAGAATTCCCCAAGAGCTGCCGCTTGCGATTTCGCACCACACATGGGGTCGGTGATCGGGACCACCAGCACCGGCATTTCTCTGACAGCTTGGCCTCTGGGATCCAGACCTGGCCTTTTGGGGCACTTGCACCTAGCAGAGTGTCCAGCTTCCCGAGAGCCGTCGGCAGAATTTTGGACCCTAGAGGTGGTCTCTGTCGGTCCCGAGACATTGCCTCTGGATTTGGTGCCCAGGGTGAATTGGAGGTCCTGAGCACAGACCCGGGGCGAAGGCGCCCGGCGCCACGTCAAAAATTCCCCAAGAGCGGCGGCTTGCGATTTCGCACCACACATGGGGTCGGTGATCGGGACCACCAGCACCGGCATTTCTCTGACAGCTTGGCCTCTGAGGTCCAGACCTGGCCTTTTGGGGCACTTGCACCTAGCAGAGTGTCCAGCTTCCCGAGAGCCGTCGCCAGAATTTTGGACCCTAGAGGTGGTCTCTGTCGGTCCCGAGACATTGCCTCTGGATTTGGTGCCCAGGGTGAATTGGAGGTCCTGAGCACAGACCCGGGGCAAAGGCGCCCGGCGCCACGTCAAGAATTCCCCAAGAGCGGCCGCTTGCGATTTCGCACCACACATGGGGTCGGTGATCGAGACCACCAGCACCGGCATTTCTCTGACAGCTTGGCCTCTGAGGTCCAGACCTGGCCTTTTGGGGCACTTGCACCTAGCAGAGTGTCCAGCTTCCCGAGAGCCGTCGCCAGAATTTTGGACCCTAGAGGTGGTCTCTGTCGGTCCCGAGACATTGCCTCTGGATTTGGTGCTCAGGGTGAACTTGTCTGCCCTGAACGCAGTTCTGGGGCGAAGGCGCCCGGCGCCACGTCAAGAATTCCCCAAGAGCTGCCGCTTGCGATTTCGCACCACACATGGGGTCGGTGATCGGGACCACCAGCACCGGCATTTCTCTGACAGCTTGGCCTCTGGGATCCAGACCTGGCCTTTTGGGGCACTTGCACTTAGCAGAGTGTCCAGCTTCCCGAGAGCCGTCGCCAGAATTTTGGACCCTAGAGGTGGTCTCTGTCGGTCCCGAGACATTGCCTCTGGATTTGGTGCCCAGGGTGAATTGGAGGTCCTGAGCACAGACCCGGGGCGAAGGCCCCCGGCGACACGTCAATAATTCCCCAAGAGCTGCCGCTTGCGATTTCGCACCACACATGGGGTCGGTGATCGGGACCACCAGCACCGGCATTTCTCTGACAGCTTGGCCTCTGGGATCCAGACCTGGCCTTTTGGGGCACTTGCACCTAGCAGAGTGTCCAGCTTCCCGAGAGCCGTCGCCAGAATTTTGGACCCTAGAGGTGGTCTCTGTCGGTCCCGAGACATTGCCTCTGGATTTGGTGCCCAGGGTGAACCTTTCTGCCCTGAGCGCAGGTCTGGGGCGAAGGCGCCCGGCGCCACGTCAAGAATTCCCCAAGAGCGGCCGCTTGCGATTTCGCACCACACATGGGGTCGGTGATCGGGACCACCAGCACCGGCATTTCACTGACAGCTTGGCCTCTGGGATCCAGACCTGGCCTTTTGGGGCACTTGCACCTAGCAGAGTGTCCAGCTTCCCGAGAGCCGTCGCCAGAATTTTGGACCCTAGAGGTGGTCTCTGTCGGTCCCGAGACATTGCCTCTGGATTTGGTGCCCAGGGTGAATTGGAGGTCCTGAGCACAGACCCGGGGCGAAGGCGCCCGGCGCCACGTCAATAATTCCCCAAGAGCGGCCGCTTGCGATTTCGCACCACACATGGGGTCGGTGATCGGGACCACCAGCACCGGCATTTCTCTGACAGCTTGGCCTCTGAGGTCCAGACCTGGCCTTTTGGGGCACTTGCACCTAGCAGAGTGTCCAGCTTCCCGAGAGCCGTCGCCAGAATTTTGGACCCTAGAGGTGGTCTCTGTCGGTCCCGAGACATTGCCTCTGGATTTGGTGCCCAGGGTGAACCTTTCTGCCCTGAGCGCAGGTCTGGGGCGAAGGCGCCCGGCGCCACGTCAAGAATTCCCCAAGAGCGGCCGCTTGCGATTTCGCACCACACATGGGGTCGGTGATCGGGACCACCAGCACCGGCATTTCTCTGACAGCTTGGCCTCTGGGATCCAGACCTGGCCTTTTGGGGCACTTGCACCTAGCAGAGTGTCCAGCTTCCCGAGAGCCGTCGCCAGAATTTTGGACCCTAGAGGTGGTCTCTGTCGGTCCCGAGACATTGCCTCTGGATTTGGTGCCCAGGGTGAATTGGAGGTCCTGAGCACAGACCCGGGGCGAAGGCGCCCGGCGACACGTCAAAAATTCCTCAAGAGCTGCCGCTTGCGATTTCGCACCACACATGGGGTCGGTGATCGGGACCACCAGCACCGGCATTTCTCTGACAGCTTGGCCTCTGGGATCCAGACCTGGCCTTTTGGGGCACTTGCACTTAGCAGAGTGTCCAGCTTCCCGAGAGCCGTCGCCAGAATTTTGGACCCTAGAGGTGGTCTCTGTCGGTCCCGAGACATTGCCTCTGGATTTGGTGCCCAGGGTGAATTGGAGGTCCTGAGCACAGACCCGGGGCGAAGGCGCCCGGCGCCACGTCAAAAATTCCCCAAGAGCGGCGGCTTGCGATTTCGCACCACACATGGGGTCGGTGATCGGGACCACCAGCACCGGCATTTCTCTGACAGCTTGGCCTCTGAGGTCCAGACCTGGCCTTTTGGGGCACTTGCACCTAGCAGAGTGTCCAGCTTCCCGAGAGCCGTCGCCAGAATTTTGGACCCTAGAGGTGGTCTCTGTCGGTCCCGAGACATTGCCTCTGGATTTGGTGCTCAGGGTGAACTTGTCTGCCCTGAACGCAGTTCTGGGGCGAAGGCGCCCGCCGCCACGTCAAGAATTCCCCAAGAGCTGCCGCTTGCGATTTCGCACCACACATGGGGTCGGTGATCCGGACCACCAGCACCGGCATTTCTCTGACAGCTTGGCCTCTGGGATCCAGACCTGGCCTTTTGGGGCACTTGCACCTAGCAGAGTGTCCAGCTTCCCGAGAGCCGTCGCCAGAATTTTGGACCCTAGAGGTGGTCTCTGTCGGTCCCGAGACATTGCCTCTGGATTTGGTGCCCAGGGTGAATTGGAGGTCCTGAGCACAGACCTGGGGCGAAGGCGCCCGGCGCCACGTCAATAATTCCCCAAGAGCTGCCGCTTGCGATTTCGCACCACACATGGGGTCGGTGATCCGGACCACCAGCACCGGCATTTCTCTGACAGCTTGGCCTCTGGGATCCAGACCTGGCCTTTTGGGGCACTTGCACTTAGCAGAGTGTCCAGCTTCCCGAGAGCCGTCGGCAGAATTTTGGACCCTAGAGGTGGTCTCTGTCGGTCCCGAGACATTGCCTCTGGATTTGGTGCCCAGGGTGAATTGGAGGTCCTGAGCACAGACCCGGGGCGAAGGCGCCCGGCGCCACGTCAATAATTCCCCAAGAGCTGCCGCTTGCGATTTCGCACCACACATGGGGTCGGTGATCGGGACCACCAGCACCGGCATTTCTCTGACAGCTTGGCCTCTGGGATCCAGACCTGGCCTTTTGGGGCACTTGCACCTAGCAGAGTGTCCAGCTTCCCGAGAGCCGTCGCCAGAATTTTGGACCCTAGAGGTGGTCTCTGTCGGTCCCGAGACATTGCCTCTGGATTTGGTGCCCAGGGTGAACTTGTCTGCCCTGAACGCAGTTCTGGGGCGAAGGCGCCCGGCGCCACGTCAAGAATTCCCCAAGAGCTGCCGCTTGCGATTTCGCACCACACATGGGGTCGGTGATCGGGACCACCAGCACCGGCATTTCTCTGACAGCTTGGCCTCTGGGATCCAGACCTGGCCTTTTGGGGCACTTGCACTTAGCAGAGTGTCCAGCTTCCCGAGAGCCGTCGCCAGAATTTTGGACCCTAGAGGTGGGCTCTGTCGGTCCCGAGACATTGCCTCTGGATTTGGTGCCCAGGGTGAATTGGAGGTCCTGAGCACAGACCCGAGGCGAAGGCGCCCGGCGCCACGTCAAAAATTCCCCAAGAGCGGCGGCTTGCGATTTCGCACCACACATGGGGTCGGTGATCGGGACCACCAGCACCGGCATTTCTCTGACAGCTTGGCGTCTGAGGTCCAGACCTGGCCTTTTGGGGCACTTGCACCTAGCAGAGTGTCCAGCTTCCCGAGAGCCGTCGCCAGAATTTTGGACCCTAGAGGTGGTCTCTGTCGGTCCCGAGACATTGCCTCTGGATTTGGTGCCCAGGGTGAATTGGAGGTCCTGAGCGCAGGTCTGGGGCGAAGGCGCCCGGCGCCACGTCAATAATTCCCCAAGAGCTGCCGCTTGCGATTTCGCACCACACATGGGGTCGGTGATCGGGACCACCAGCACCGGCATTTCTCTGACAGCTTGGCCTCTGGGATCCAGACCTGGCCTTTTGGGGCACTTGCACTTAGCAGAGTGTCCAGCTTCCCGAGAGCCGTCGCCAGAATTTTGGACCCTAGAGGTGGTCTCTGTCGGTCCCGAGACATTGCCTCTGGATTTGGTGCCCAGGGTGAATTGGAGGTCCTGAGCACAGACCCGGGGCGAAGGCGCCCGGCGCCACGTCAAAAATTCCCCAAGAGCGGCGGCTTGCGATTTCGCACCACACATGGGGTCGGTGATCGGGACCACCAGCACCGGCATTTCTCTGACAGCTTGGCCTCTGAGGTCCAGACCTGGCCTTTTGGGGCACTTGCACCTAGCAGAGTGTCCAGCTTCCCGAGAGCCGTCGCCAGAATTTTGGACCCTAGAGGTGGTCTCTGTCGGTCCCGAGACATTGCCTCTGGATTTGGTGCTCAGGGTGAACTTGTCGGCCCTGAACGCAGTTCTGGGGCGAAGGCGCCCGCCGCCACGTCAAGAATTCCCCAAGAGCTGCCGCTTGCGATTTCGCACCACACATGGGGTCGGTGATCGGGACCACCAGCACCGGCATTTCTCTGACAGCTTGGCCTCTGGGATCCAGACCTGGCCTTTTGGGGCACTTGCACTTAGCAGAGTGTCCAGCTTCCCGAGAGCCGTCGGCAGAATTTTGGACCCTAGAGGTGGTCTCTGTCGGTCCCGAGACATTGCCTCTGGATTTGGTGCCCAGGGTGAATTGGAGGTCCTGAGCGCAGACCCGGGGCGAAGGCGCCCGGCGACACGTCAATAATTCCCCAAGAGCTGCCGCTTGCGATTTCGCACCACACATGGGGTCGGTGATCCGGACCACCAGCACCGGCATTTCTCTGACAGCTTGGCCTCTGGGATCCAGACCTGGCCTTTTGGGGCACTTGCACCTAGCAGAGTGTCCAGCTTCCCGAGAGCCGTCGCCAGAATTTTGGACCCTAGAGGTGGTCTCTGTCGGTCCCGAGACATTGCCTCTGGATTTGGTGCCCAGGGTGAATTGGAGGTCCTGAGCGCAGGTCTGGGGCGAAGGCGCCCGGCGCCACGTCAATAATTCCCCAAGAGCTGCCGCTTGCGATTTCGCACCACACATGGGGTCGGTGATCGGGACCACCAGCACCGGCATTTCACTGACAGCTTGGCCTCTGGGATCCAGACCTGGCCTTTTGGGGCACTTGCACCTAGCAGAGTGTCCAGCTTCCCGAGAGCCGTCGCCAGAATTTTGGACCCTAGAGGTGGGCTCTGTCGGTCCCGAGACATTGCCTCTGGATTTGGTGCCCAGGGTGAATTGGAGGTCCTGAGCACAGACCCGGGGCGAAGGCGCCCGGCGCCACGTCAAAAATTCCCCAAGAGCGGCGGCTTGCGATTTCGCACCACACATGGGGTCGGTGATCGGGACCACCAGCACCGGCATTTCTCTGACAGCTTGGCGTCTGAGGTCCAGACCTGGCCTTTTGGGGCACTTGCACCTAGCAGAGTGTCCAGCTTCCCGAGAGCCGTCGCCAGAATTTTGGACCCTAGAGGTGGTCTCTGTCGGTCCCGAGACATTGCCTCTGGATTTGGTGCCCAGGGTGAACTTGTCTGCCCTGAACGCAGTTCTGGGGCGAAGGCGCCCGGCGCCACGTCAAAAATTCCCCAAGAGCGGCGGCTTGCGATTTCACACCACACATGGGGTCGGTGATCGGGACCACCAGCACCGGCATTTCTCTGACAGCTTGGCCTCTGAGGTCCAGACCTGGCCTTTTGGGGCACTTGCACCTAGCAGAGTGTCCAGCTTCCCGAGAGCCGTCGCCAGAATTTTGGACCCTAGAGGTGGTCTCTGTCGGTCCCGAGACATTGCCTCTGGATTTGGTGCTCAGGGTGAACTTGTCTGCCCTGAACGCAGTTCTGGGGCGAAGGCGCCCGCCGCCACGTCAAGAATTCCCCAAGAGCTGCCGCTTGCGATTTCGCACCACACATGGGGTCGGTGATCGGGACCACCAGCACCGGCATTTCTCTGACAGCTTGGCCTCTGGGATCCAGACCTGGCCTTTTGGGGCACTTGCACTTAGCAGAGTGTCCAGCTTCCCGAGAGCCGTCGGCAGAATTTTGGACCCTAGAGGTGGTCTCTGTCGGTCCCGAGACATTGCCTCTGGATTTGGTGCCCAGGGTGAATTGGAGGTCCTGAGCACAGACCCGGGGCGAAGGCGCCCGGCGACACGTCAATAATTCCCCAAGAGCTGCCGCTTGCGATTTCGCACCACACATGGGGTCGGTGATCCGGACCACCAGCACCGGCATTTCTCTGACAGCTTGGCCTCTGGGATCCAGACCTGGCCTTTTGGGGCACTTGCACCTAGCAGAGTGTCCAGCTTCCCGAGAGCCGTCGCCAGAATTTTGGACCCTAGAGGTGGTCTCTGTCGGTCCCGAGACATTGCCTCTGGATTTGGTGCCCAGGGTGAATTGGAGGTCCTGAGCGCAGGTCTGGGGCGAAGGCGCCCGGCGCCACGTCAATAATTCCCCAAGAGCTGCCGCTTGCGATTTCGCACCACACATGGGGTCGGTGATCGGGACCACCAGCACCGGCATTTCACTGACAGCTTGGCCTCTGGGATCCAGACCTGGCCTTTTGGGGCACTTGCACCTAGCAGAGTGTCCAGCTTCCCGAGAGCCGTCGCCAGAATTTTGGACCCTAGAGGTGGGCTCTGTCGGTCCCGAGACATTGCCTCTGGATTTGGTGCCCAGGGTGAATTGGAGGTCCTGAGCACAGACCCGAGGCGAAGGCGCCCGGCGCCACGTCAAAAATTCCCCAAGAGCGGCGGCTTGCGATTTCGCACCACACATGGGGTCGGTGATCGGGACCACCAGCACCGGCATTTCTCTGACAGCTTGGCGTCTGAGGTCCAGACCTGGCCTTTTGGGGCACTTGCACCTAGCAGAGTGTCCAGCTTCCCGAGAGCCGTCGCCAGAATTTTGGACCCTAGAGGTGGTCTCTGTCGGTCCCGAGACATTGCCTCTGGATTTGGTGCCCAGGGTGAACTTGTCTGCCCTGAACGCAGTTCTGGGGCGAAGGCGCCCGGCGCCACGTCAAGAATTCCCCAAGAGCTGCCGCTTGCGATTTCGCACCACACATGGGGTCGGTGATCGGGACCACCAGCACCGGCATTTCTCTGACAGCTTGGCCTCTGGGATCCAGACCTGGCCTTTTGGGGCACTTGCACTTAGCAGAGTGTCCAGCTTCCCGAGAGCCGTCGGCAGAATTTTGGAGCCTAGAGGTGGTCTCTGTCGGTCCCGAGACATTGCCTCTGGATTTGGTGCCCAGGGTGAACTGGAGGTCCTGAGCACAGACCCGGGGCGAAGGCGCCCGGCGACACGTCAAAAATTCCTCAAGAGCTGCCGCTTGGGATTTTGCACCACACATGGGGTCGGTGATCGAGACCACCAGCACCGGCATTTCTCTGACAGCTTGGCCTCTGAGGTCCAGACCTGGCCTTTTGGGGCACTTGCACCTAGCAGAGTGTCCAGCTTCCCGAGAGCCGTCGCCAGAATTTTGGACCCTAGAGGTGGTCTCTGTCGGTCCCGAGACATTGCCTCTGGATTTGGTGCCCAGGGTGAATTGGAGGTCCTGAGCACAGACCCGGGGCGAAGGCGCCCGACGACACGTCAAGAATTCCCCAAGAGCTGCCGCTTGCGATTTCGCACCACACATGGGGTCGGTGATCGGGACCACCAGCACCGGCATTTCTCTGACAGCTTGGCCTCTGGGATCCAGACCTGGCCTTTTGGGGCACTTGCACCTAGCAGAGTGTCCAGCTTCCCGAGAGCCGTCGCCAGAATTTTGGACCCTAGAGGTGGTCTCTGTCGGTCCCGAGACATTGCCTCTGGATTTGGTGCCCAGGGTGAACCTTTCTGCCCTGAGCGCAGGTCTGGGGCGAAGGCGCCCGGCGCCACGTCAAGAATTCCCCAAGAGCGGCCGCTTGCGATTTCGCACCACACATGGGGTCGGTGATCGGGACCACCAGCACCGGCATTTCACTGACAGCTTGGCCTCTGGGATCCAGACCTGGCCTTTTGGGGCACTTGCACCTAGCAGAGTGTCCAGCTTCCCGAGAGCCGTCGCCAGAATTTTGGACCCTAGAGGTGGTCTCTGTCGGTCCCGAGACATTGCCTCTGGATTTGGTGCCCAGGGTGAACCTTTCTGCCCTGAGCGCAGGTCTGGGGCGAAGGCGCCCGGCGCCACGTCAAGAATTCCCCAAGAGCGGCCGCTTGCGATTTCGCACCACACATGGGGTCGGTGATCGGGACCACCAGCACCGGCATTTCTCTGACAGCTTGGCCTCTGGGATCCAGACCTGGCCTTTTGGGGCACTTGCACCTAGCAGAGTGTCCAGCTTCCCGAGAGCCGTCGCCAGAATTTTGGACCCTAGAGGTGGTCTCTGTCGGTCCCGAGACATTGCCTCTGGATTTGGTGCCCAGGGTGAACCTGTCTGCCCTGAGCGCAGGTCTGGGGCGAAGGCGCCCGGCGCCACGTCAATAATTCCCCAAGAGCGGCGGCTTGCGATTTCGCACCACACATGGGGTCGGTGATCGGGACCACCAGCACCGGCATTTCTCTGACAGCTTGGCCTCTGAGGTCCAGACCTGGCCTTTTGGGGCACTTGCACCTAGCAGAGTGTCCAGCTTCCGAGAGCCGTCGCCAGAATTTTGGACCCTAGAGGTGGTCTCTGTCGGTCCCGAGACATTGCCTCTGGATTTGGTGCCCAGGGTGAACCTGTCTGCCCTGAGCGCAGGTCTGGGGCGAAGGCGCCCGGCGCCACGTCAAGAATTCCCCAAGAGCGGCCGCTTGCGATTTCGCACCACACATGGGGTCGGTGATCGGGACCACCAGCACCGGCATTTCACTGACACCTTGGCCTCTGGGATCCAGACCTGGCCTTTTGGGGCACTTGCACTTAGCAGAGTGTCCAGCTTCCCGAGAGCCGTCGCCAGAATTTTGGACCCTAGAGGTGGTCTCTGTCGGTCCCGAGACATTGCCTCTGGATTTGGTGCCCAGGGTGAATTGGAGGTCCTGAGCACAGACCCGGGGCGAAGGCGCCCGGCGCCACGTCAAAAATTCCCCAAGAGCGGCGGCTTGCGATTTCGCACCACACATGGGGTCGGTGATCGGGACCACCAGCACCGGCATTTCTCTGACAGCTTGGCCTCTGAGGTCCAGACCTGGCCTTTTGGGGCACTTGCACCTAGCAGAGTGTCCAGCTTCCCGAGAGCCGTCGGCAGAATTTTGGACCCTAGAGGTGGTCTCTGTCGGTCCCGAGACATTGCCTCTGGATTTGGTGCCCAGGGTGAATTGGAGGTCCTGAGCGCAGGTCTGGGGCGAAGGCGCCCGACGACACGTCAAGAATTCCCCAAGAGCTGCCGCTTGCGATTTCGCACCACACATGGGGTCGGTGATCCGGACCACCAGCACCGGCATTTCTCTGACAGCTTGGCCTCTGGGATCCAGACCTGGCCTTTTGGGGCACTTGCACCTAGCAGAGTGTCCAGCTTCCCGAGAGCCGTCGCCAGAATTTTGGACCCTAGAGGTGGTCTCTGTCGGTCCCGAGACATTGCCTCTGGATTTGGTGCCCAGGGTGAATTGGAGGTCCTGAGCGCAGGTCTGGGGCGAAGGCGCCCGGCGCCACGTCAAGAATTCCCCAAGAGCTGCCGCTTGGGATTTCGCACCACACATGGGGTCGGTGATCGGGACCACCAGCACCGGCATTTCTCTGACAGCTTGGCCTCTGGGATCCAGACCTGGCCTTTTGGGGCACTTGCACTTAGCAGAGTGTCCAGCTTCCCGAGAGCCGTCGCCAGAATTTTGGACCCTAGAGGTGGTCTCTGTCGGTCCCGAGACATTGCCTCTGGATTTGGTGCCCAGGGTGAATTGGAGGTCCTGAGCACAGACCCGGGGCGAAGGCGCCCGGCGACACGTCAAAAATTCCTCAAGAGCTGCCGCTTGGGATTTTGCACCACACATGGGGTCGGTGATCGAGACCACCAGCACCGGCATTTCTCTGACAGCTTGGCCTCTGAGGTCCAGACCTGGCCTTTTGGGGCACTTGCACCTAGCAGAGTGTCCAGCTTCCCGAGAGCCGTCGCCAGAATTTTGGACCCTAGAGGTGGGCTCTGTCGGTCCCGAGACATTGCCTCTGGATTTGGTGCCCAGGGTGAATTGGAGGTCCTGAGCGCAGGTCTGGGGCGAAGGCGCCCGGCGCCACGTCAAGAATTCCCCAAGAGCTGCCGCTTGGGATTTCGCACCACACATGGGGTCGGTGATCGGGACCACCAGCACCGGCATTTCTCTGACAGCTTGGCCTCTGGGATCCAGACCTGGCCTTTTGGGGCACTTGCACTTAGCAGAGTGTCCAGCTTCCCGAGAGCCGTCTGCAGAATTTTGGACCCTAGAGGTGGTCTCTGTCGGTCCCGAGACATTGCCTCTGGATTTGGTGCCCAGGGTGAATTGGAGGTCCTGAGCACAGACCCGGGGCGAAGGCGCCCGGCGACACGTCAAAAATTCCTCAAGAGCTGCCGCTTGGGATTTTGCACCACACATGGGGTCGGTGATCGAGACCACCAGCACCGGCATTTCTCTGACAGCTTGGCCTCTGAGGTCCAGACCTGGCCTTTTGGGGCACTTGCACCTAGCAGAGTGTCCAGCTTCCCGAGAGCCGTCGCCAGAATTTTGGACCCTAGAGGTGGTCTCTGTCGGTCCCGAGACATTGCCTCTGGATTTGGTGCCCAGGGTGAATTGGAGGTCCTGAGCACAGACCCGGGGCGAAGGCGCCCGACGACACGTCAAGAATTCCCCAAGAGCTGCCGCTTGCGATTTCGCACCACACATGGGGTCGGTGATCGGGACCACCAGCACCGGCATTTCTCTGACAGCTTGGCCTCTGGGATCCAGACCTGGCCTTTTGGGGCACTTGCACCTAGCAGAGTGTCCAGCTTCCCGAGAGCCGTCGCCAGAATTTTGGACCCTAGAGGTGGTCTCTGTCGGTCCCGAGACATTGCCTCTGGATTTGGTGCCCAGGGTGAACCTTTCTGCCCTGAGCGCAGGTCTGGGGCGAAGGCGCCCGGCGCCACGTCAAGAATTCCCCAAGAGCGGCCGCCTGCGATTTCGCACCACACATGGGGTCGGTGATCGGGACCACCAGCACCGGCATTTCTCTGACAGCTTGGCCTCTGGGATCCAGACCTGGCCTTTTGGGGCACTTGCACCTAGCAGAGTGTCCAGCTTCCCGAGAGCCGTCTGCAGAATTTTGGACCCTAGAGGTGGTCTCTGTCGGTCCCGAGACATTGCCTCTGGATTTGGTGCCCAGGGTGAATTGGAGGTCCTGAGCACAGACCCGGGGCAAAGGCGCCCGGCGCCACGTCAAGAATTCCCCAAGAGCGACCGCTTGCGATTTCGCACCACACATGGGGTCGGTGATCCGGACCACCAGCACCGGCATTTCACTGACAGCTTGGCCTCTGGGATCCAGACCTGGCCTTTTGGGGCACTTGCACCTAGCAGAGTGTCCAGCTTCCCGAGAGCCGTCGCCAGAATTTTGGACCCTAGAGGTGGTCTCTGTCGGTCCCGAGACATTGCCTCTGGATTTGGTGCCCAGGGTGAATTGGAGGTCCTGAGCACAGGCCCGGGGTGAAGGCGCCCGGCGCCACGTCAAAAATTCCCCAAGAGCGGCGGCTTGCGATTTCGCACCACACATGGGGTCGGTGATCGGGACCACCAGCACCGGCATTTCTCTGACAGCTTGGCCTCTGAGGTCCAGACCTGGCCTTTTGGGGCACTTGCACCTAGCAGAGTGTCCAGCTTCCCGAGAGCCGTCGCCAGAATTTTGGACCCTAGAGGTGGTCTCTGTCGGTCCCGAGACATTGCCTCTGGATTTGGTGCCCAGGGTGAATTGGAGGTCCTGAGCACAGACCCGGGGCAAAGGCGCCCGGAGCCACGTCAAGAATTCCCCAAGAGCGACCGCTTGCGATTTCGCACCACACATGGGGTCGGTGATCGGGACCACCAGCACCGGCATTTCACTGACAGCTTGGCCTCTGGGATCCAGACCTGGCCTTTTGGGGCACTTGCACCTAGCAGAGTGTCCAGCTTCCCGAGAGCCGTCGCCAGAATTTTGGACCCTAGAGGTGGTCTCTGTCGGTCCCGAGACATTGCCTCTGGATTTGGTGCCCAGGGTGAATTGGAGGTCCTGAGCACAGGCCCGGGGTGAAGGCGCCCGGCGCCACGTCAAAAATTCCCCAAGAGCGGCGGCTTGCGATTTCGCACCACACATGGGGTCGGTGATCGGGACCACCAGCACCGGCATTTCTCTGACAGCTTGGCCTCTGAGGTCCAGACCTGGCCTTTTGGGGCACTTGCACCTAGCAGAGTGTCCAGCTTCCCGAGAGCCGTCGCCAGAATTTTGGACCCTAGAGGTGGTCTCTGTCGGTCCCGAGACATTGCCTCTGGATTTGGTGCCCAGGGTGAATTGGAGGTCCTGAGCGCAGGTCTGGGGCGAAGGCGCCCGGCGCCACGTCAAGAATTCCCCAAGAGCGGCCGCTTGCGATTTCGCACCACACATGGGGTCGGTGATCGGGACCACCAGCACCGGCATTTCTCTGACAGCTTGGCCTCTGAGGTCCAGACCTGGCCTTTTGGGGCACTTGCACCTAGCAGAGTGTCCAGCTTCCCGAGAGCCGTCGCCAGAATTTTGGACCCTAGAGGTGGTCTCTGTCGGTCCCGAGACATTGCCTCTGGATTTGGTGCCCAGGGTGAATTGGAGGTCCTGAGCACAGACCCGGGGCGAAGGCGCCCGACGACACGTCAAGAATTCCCCAAGAGCTGCCGCTTGCGATTTCGCACCACACATGGGGTCGGTGATCCGGACCACCAGCACCGGCATTTCTCTGACAGCTTGGCCTCTGGGATCCAGACCTGGCCTTTTGGGGCACTTGCACCTAGCAGAGTGTCCAGCTTCCCGAGAGCCGTCGCCAGAATTTTGGACCCTAGAGGTGGTCTCTGTCGGTCCCGAGACATTGCCTCTGGATTTGGTGCCCAGGGTGAACCTTTCTGCCCTGAGCGCAGGTCTGGGGCGAAGGCGCCCGGCGCCACGTCAATAATTCCCCAAGAGCTGCCGCTTGCGATTTCGCACCACACATGGGGTCGGTGATCGGGACCACCAGCACCGGCATTTCACTGACAGCTTGGCCTCTGAGGTCCAGACCTGGCCTTTTGGGGCACTTGCACCTAGCAGAGTGTCCAGCTTCCCGAGAGCCGTCTGCAGAATTTTGGACCCTAGAGGTGGTCTCTGTCGGTCCCGAGACATTGCCTCTGGATTTGGTGCCCAGGGTGAATTGGAGGTCCTGAGCACAGACCCGGGGCGAAGGCGCCCGGCGCCACGTCAAGAATTCCCCAAGAGCTGCCGCTTGCGATTTCGCACCACACATGGGGTCGGTGATCGGGACCACCAGCACCGGCATTTCACTGACAGCTTGGCCTCTGGGATCCAGACCTGGCCTTTTGGGGCACTTGCACCTAGCAGAGTGTCCAGCTTCCCGAGAGCCGTCGCCAGAATTTTGGACCCTAGAGGTGGTCTCTGTCGGTCCCGAGACATTGCCTCTGGATTTGGTGCCCAGGGTGAATTGGAGGTCCTGAGCACAGACCCGGGGTGAAGGCGCCCGGCGCCACGTCAAAAATTCCCCAAGAGCGGCGGCTTGCGATTTCGCACCACACATGGGGTCGGTGATCGGGACCACCAGCACCGGCATTTCTCTGACAGCTTGGCCTCTGAGGTCCAGACCTGGCCTTTTGGGGCACTTGCACCTAGCAGAGTGTCCAGCTTCCCGAGAGCCGTCGCCAGAATTTTGGACCCTAGAGGTGGTCTCTGTCGGTCCCGAGACATTGCCTCTGGATTTGGTGCCCAGGGTGAATTGGAGGTCCTGAGCGCAGGTCTGGGGCGAAGGCGCCCGGCGCCACGTCAAGAATTCCCCAAGAGCGGCCGCTTGCGATTTCGCACCACACATGGGGTCGGTGATCGGGACCACCAGCACCGGCATTTCTCTGACAGCTTGGCCTCTGAGGTCCAGACCTGGCCTTTTGGGGCACTTGCACCTAGCAGAGTGTCCAGCTTCCCGAGAGCCGTCGCCAGAATTTTGGACCCTAGAGGTGGTCTCTGTCGGTCCCGAGACATTGCCTCTGGATTTGGTGCCCAGGGTGAATTGGAGGTCCTGAGCACAGACCCGGGGCGAAGGCGCCCGGCGCCACGTCAAAAATTCCCCAAGAGCGGCGGCTTGCGATTTCGCACCACACATGGGGTCGGTGATCGGGACCACCAGCACCGGCATTTCTCTGACAGCTTGGCGTCTGAGGTCCAGACCTGGCCTTTTGGGGCACTTGCACCTAGCAGAGTGTCCAGCTTCCCGAGAGCCGTCGCCAGAATTTTGGACCCTAGAGGTGGTCTCTGTCGGTCCCGAGACATTGCCTCTGGATTTGGTGCCCAGGGTGAACTTGTCTGCCCTGAACGCAGTTCTGGGGCGAAGGCGCCCGGCGCCACGTCAAAAATTCCCCAAGAGCGGCGGCTTGCGATTTCACACCACACATGGGGTCGGTGATCGGGACCACCAGCACCGGCATTTCTCTGACAGCTTGGCCTCTGAGGTCCAGACCTGGCCTTTTGGGGCACTTGCACCTAGCAGAGTGTCCAGCTTCCCGAGAGCCGTCGCCAGAATTTTGGACCCTAGAGGTGGTCTCTGTCGGTCCCGAGACATTGCCTCTGGATTTGGTGCTCAGGGTGAACTTGTCTGCCCTGAACGCAGTTCTGGGGCGAAGGCGCCCGCCGCCACGTCAAGAATTCCCCAAGAGCTGCCGCTTGCGATTTCGCACCACACATGGGGTCGGTGATCGGGACCACCAGCACCGGCATTTCTCTGACAGCTTGGCCTCTGGGATCCAGACCTGGCCTTTTGGGGCACTTGCACTTAGCAGAGTGTCCAGCTTCCCGAGAGCCGTCGGCAGAATTTTGGACCCTAGAGGTGGTCTCTGTCGGTCCCGAGACATTGCCTCTGGATTTGGTGCCCAGGGTGAATTGGAGGTCCTGAGCACAGACCCGGGGCGAAGGCGCCCGGCGACACGTCAATAATTCCCCAAGAGCTGCCGCTTGCGATTTCGCACCACACATGGGGTCGGTGATCCGGACCACCAGCACCGGCATTTCTCTGACAGCTTGGCCTCTGGGATCCAGACCTGGCCTTTTGGGGCACTTGCACCTAGCAGAGTGTCCAGCTTCCCGAGAGCCGTCGCCAGAATTTTGGACCCTAGAGGTGGTCTCTGTCGGTCCCGAGACATTGCCTCTGGATTTGGTGCCCAGGGTGAATTGGAGGTCCTGAGCGCAGGTCTGGGGCGAAGGCGCCCGGCGCCACGTCAATAATTCCCCAAGAGCTGCCGCTTGCGATTTCGCACCACACATGGGGTCGGTGATCGGGACCACCAGCACCGGCATTTCACTGACAGCTTGGCCTCTGGGATCCAGACCTGGCCTTTTGGGGCACTTGCACCTAGCAGAGTGTCCAGCTTCCCGAGAGCCGTCGCCAGAATTTTGGACCCTAGAGGTGGGCTCTGTCGGTCCCGAGACATTGCCTCTGGATTTGGTGCCCAGGGTGAATTGGAGGTCCTGAGCACAGACCCGAGGCGAAGGCGCCCGGCGCCACGTCAAAAATTCCCCAAGAGCGGCGGCTTGCGATTTCGCACCACACATGGGGTCGGTGATCGGGACCACCAGCACCGGCATTTCTCTGACAGCTTGGCGTCTGAGGTCCAGACCTGGCCTTTTGGGGCACTTGCACCTAGCAGAGTGTCCAGCTTCCCGAGAGCCGTCGCCAGAATTTTGGACCCTAGAGGTGGTCTCTGTCGGTCCCGAGACATTGCCTCTGGATTTGGTGCCCAGGGTGAACTTGTCTGCCCTGAACGCAGTTCTGGGGCGAAGGCGCCCGGCGCCACGTCAAGAATTCCCAAGAGCTGCCGCTTGCGATTTCGCACCACACATGGGGTCGGTGATCGGGACCACCAGCACCGGCATTTCTCTGACAGCTTGGCCTCTGGGATCCAGACCTGGCCTTTTGGGGCACTTGCACTTAGCAGAGTGTCCAGCTTCCCGAGAGCCGTCGGCAGAATTTTGGAGCCTAGAGGTGGTCTCTGTCGGTCCCGAGACATTGCCTCTGGATTTGGTGCCCAGGGTGAACTGGAGGTCCTGAGCACAGACCCGGGGCGAAGGCGCCCGGCGACACGTCAAAAATTCCTCAAGAGCTGCCGCTTGGGATTTTGCACCACACATGGGGTCGGTGATCGAGACC